>NW_027331946.1:3372530-3593854 GCF_048418815.1 Hemitrygon akajei
CCGCCTAAGCCTGTTGAGGCAAAGCCCTTAAGCCTTCACACTGCTCCCGGCTCACTCCTCTGCACGCAAACGATGCTGCCCACTGTTTAAGAATGTGTCCTTTTCTAATCTTCCCAGCTTCTCTGGCCGACGTCACACGCCTGCGCAGCCCCGCCTCTCTTAACTCCAATGAGAATAAGAGAACGTCAAAATGGTTCCCGCCGTACTCCCGTTCTGATCCTCCGACTTCCTTCTCCAAATATTGGAGAATATTGACAAAGAATGACGGGGTTCTTGTTTGCTGATGTAGAGATGGGCAAGGAAAATGGATTTCAAACATGAATAAGGGGCGGGAACGGGTAGAGAAATGTGCATTTCAACACATTCCGAATACCTGCCCTCACGAACCGGAAAGGTCATGATGCAGTGACGTATAATTATGGTTTAATTAGAGTATCGTAAAGTTTGGTTGTGAATGCACTGAAACCGCTGCAGAAGGGTTTCACCAGGAAGTTGCCGAACATGAAACATTTCAGATATCAGCAGAGAATCTAACATTCAGTTCTCGAAAACGGAGGAAGAAGAGGTGCTTCATGAGGAAGTTTAAAAAAATATTACAGACATACTAGGGTTCAGTGGTGGTAACTACGTCTCCATATCAGCTGCATCTACTGTGAAGGTACAGGTTTATTGAAACTGTAAGTTTTAGCATTCGTTAGCGGAAGGTGTTGAGTTTCTTCAGATGTAGGCATTTGACGCAGCGATTTAGTTACCACTCTGCGACCCATGCTACTGCATTTTCAATGTTCACAATAATGTCGCTTCTACATTAGACCAAAGAATCACCGGGCTTGGGTGTTCGGTCTCCGGAGTGCCTGTGTACGGACCACTGGTTGGTCCTGCGTTCTCTGCTAAAGCTCATTCCACTGACCTTCGAATTATTTTCCACCACTGGCATAACTGTCTGTGTTTTTTTTCTATCTATCTATCTATCTATCTATCTATCTATCTATCTATCTATCTATCTATCTATCTATCTATCTATCTATCTATCTATCTATCTATCTATCTATCTATCTATCTATCTATCTATCTATCTATCTATCTATCTATCTATCTATCTATCTATCTATCTATCTATCTATCTATCTATCTATCCGTCTGTCTGGCTGCCTGTCCTCTGCTGTCTGTTTTTGTCCCTCCAACTATATGCTGCTGTGTCAGATATTGCGAATTTGATCGAGTGGAATTCACAAGGAGGTTATCAATGAGAAGCACTTGTGGAGTTTAGGAAATTATTATTTTTTCAGTCTTACTGAACCGATTTACCAAGGCAGACTGAATGTCGTGATCCATTAGCCAGCGGGTCGGTGACTAGCAATCTCTCACTTGGTGCCCCAGATTTAACGGCATTGATGATATATTATTGGAGGGGCCTCGAGTGCAAAAGGTAACTGAAGGTTCACATGTTCTGGCTGAGAAAATGAAGAACTGCGAGCGGATAATCAACTAAAATGAAAATTCAAATTTTTAGCCCTAATGTGGCGTCTGGACAGACAGAGCAACAAAGTACAAAGAAAGATTCAAGAGAGGATGAAGATTAACATCAAATACCCCTCAGTTTCCAACTAGGGAAGAGCTCCAGCATCAGTTTTTCCAACATAACAAAGACTGACATCCAAGTCTCTACACTACATTTCGCCGGAGATGCCGCTGTTCCTTTAAACATCAGACTGCAATTGTCGCCTGCCACCTTCGCTCATGGAAAGTCTGTTCTTAAAGTTCGCCTACTGAGTACTGAGTGCTCACTTGTTCTCCCCATCCATAGCTCTCATCCCCATGATCATAGAGCTCCCCTTCTCCCCATCTCTCCATCCGGTAGAGTAGCAACACGTCCCTGCTCATAGCAGACGTGATGCAGCCTGTCAGAATGCTCTCCAGAAGTTTTTTGAGTCTTTTCGTTAATCTCCTAATGAAGTACTGGTTAGCCGCTGTCTTGCCTTCTTTATAACTGCATCGATATGTCGGGAGCAGGTTAAGTGCTCAAAGATCTTAACACCCAGGAACTTGAAACTGCTTATTTTCTCCACTTCTGATCCCTCTATGAGGATTGGTATCTCTCTCCTTCCTGAAGTACACAATAAACTTTTTCGTTCTACTGACGTTCAGTGCAAGGTTGTTGCTGCGACACCACTCAACTAGTTGACATATCTCACTCCTGTTCGTCCTCTCCACTCCATCTGAGATTCGACCAACAATGTTTGCATTATCAGTAAATTTACAGGTGGTATTTGATGTGCACATTTGTTGTCTCGATATGCACACGGATGTAAGGAAGATCGAGGGATATGGACAGGGTAGGAAGGAGGGATTAGAGTCTGAGTACCTTTGATTTGCTTTTTAGCTGGTATGGCAATATTTTGTGGGCCGAACGGCCTTTTAACGTGTTGTATATTTTTAGGCTTTATGCTCTATAATATCTGTAAATTTCTTCTAGATTTTCTTTCCATATGTAAAACACGCGTTTGTAGCACTGGGCTCTAGTGGCGCAATCGGTTAGCGCGCGGTACTTATATGGCAGTACACGGCGGAGAAATGCCGAGGCTGTGAGTTCGAGCCTCACCTAGAGCACTCGTGATTTTTAATGCTTGCAACGCCCGGGTGACTAGGCGTCTCTCAAGCTGAGCATTCCACTGGAATGTTACATTTGATTTTGTGCCTCTGAGACACCCTGCTTATTATTGTAATTAACTTCGAATTGATGCACCTTTGATTTTGATCTGAGCAGGAGAGTGTGAGTTTACACCCAGGGCTGAGTGCTCAGTCCACTGTTGTTCATTCTGCCGTCCCATGACTGTGCGGCAACACACAGCTCGAACCACATCATCAAGTTCGCCGATGACACGAACGACTTGTGTCATCAGCAAGAACGACGAGTCAGCTTACAGAGAGGAGGCCCAGCGGCTAACAGACTGGTGCAGAGCCAACAACCTGTCTCTGAGTGTGAACAAAACAAACGGGATGGTTGTTGACTTTAGGAGGGCACGGAGCGACCACTCCCCGCAGGACATCGACGGCTCCTCGGTAGAGATCGTTAAGAGCACCAAATTTCTTGTTGTTCACCTGGTGGAGAATCTCATCTGGTCCCTGTACACCAGCTTCATAGCAAAGAAAGCCGAGCAGCGTCTCTACTTTCTGCGAAGGCTGAAGAAAGTCCATCTCCCACTCCCTATCCTCATCACATTCTACAGGGGTTGTATTGAGAGCATCCTGAGCAGCTGCATCACTGCCTTGTTCGGAAATTGCACCATCTCGGATCGCAAGACGCTGCAGCCGATAGTGAGGTCAGTTGAGAAGTTCATCGGGGTCCCTCTTCCCGCCATCACGGACATTTACTCTACACTACACGCTGCATCCGCAAAGGAAACAGCATTATGGAAGACTCCATGCACCCCTTCATACAAACTCTTCTCCCTCCTATCATCTGGGTAAATGCAGCGAAGCATGCGGGCTCTCATGATCAGACTATGTATAAGTTTCCTCTCCCAAGTCATCAGACACCTCAATACCCGGTGCCTGGACTGACACCAACCTACTGCCCTCTATTGTGCCTACTTTCTTGTTTATTATTTACTGTAATGCCTGCACAGTTTTGTGCACTTTATGCAGTCTTGGGTAGGTCTGTAGTCTAGTGTAGGTTTAGTGTTGTTTTTCAGTAGTTTAGTGTAGGTTTAGTGTTGTTTTTAAGTAGTTCAGTGTAGTTTTTGTATTGTTTCACGTAGCACAATGGTGCGGGAAAAGGCTGTCTTGTTTTTATTGTGTACTGTATAGCAGTTATGGTCGAAATGACAATAAAAAGTGACTTGACTTCACTTGACAATATACATATTAATTTAACAAACACGCCCGGATGTCCCATCTGAACCATTTGCGCTGACGATTGCCTTCTGCGAGAAAGTATCTTTACAAGACAGCTGACTCCAGCCATCTTCAACACTCTTCAGCGATGTTGTATCTGGTGTCAGTGATGACATAAGCAGAACACGTGACCGGCATCGGCAGCTCATACGACCATCCACCACCTGCTCCCATGGCCCCACTTGACCCTGAGTTGCGGAGGGTGCTATGGAAGTGCTACATCTCGCCCTAGGCTGGCGGTGGGAAGACGCAACTTATACTTCCTTCGGTAGAGACGTATCTTGTTAAACTCTATCAAGTCAGCTCTCAACCTCCTATGCTCCAAAGGGAATGTCCGGAATGTCTTATCCAGGAAGCCTCATGGTACACATCCTCTGCACCCTCTTTAAAGTTTTCACATCCTTTCTATAAGGAGGCGCTCGGAACTGAACACAATATTCCAAATGTGATCGGACCAGTATTTTAGAGTTACAATACCTCACGGCGCTTTAACTCAAGCCCCTGACTAATGAAGGCCAAACCCAATACGCCTCCTTAACAAACTTATCAAGAAACCAACCTATCTTGGTAAAGAGGCTTTGAGGAATCTTTGGATGTGGACCCCATCATCCCCCTGTCCTACTAGACTGCTGACAATGCTGCTATTAACCCTGAAATCTGCATTCACGTTCGTCCTTCTAAAGTGAATCAGTTCACACTTCTCCAGGTTGAACTCTATCTGTGTCACATCACAGAATTCAATCAGGCTCGGGAAGCATAACCTGCTCCTCACACTGCCATGCTGACTCCCTAATCAGGCTATGCTTTTCCAAATTCTTCTAAATCCCGCCAAAAAGAAACTTCCCCTAAAGCTTCCCACCACTGAAGTAAGACTCACTGGACGATAATATCCAGAGTTATCGTCACTCCCTTTCTTGAACAAAAGAATAATATTTTCCAATCCTCCAATCCCAATACGCCTCCTTAACAAACTTATCAAGATACCAGTCTATCTTAGCAGAGAAGCTTTGCGAAATCTTTGGATGTGGAGCCCATCATCCCCCTCTTCTACTACACTGCTGACAATGTTGCTATTAACCCTATATTCTGCCTTGAAGTTCGTTCTTCTAAAGTGAATCAGTTCACACTTGTGTCACATCACAGAATTTAATCAGGCTCGGGAAGCATGAACTATTCCTCACAGAGCCATGCTGTCTCCCTAATCAGGCTATGCTTCTCCAAATTCTTCTAAATCCTGCCAAAAAAAGAAACTTCCCCTAAAGCTTCCCACCACTGAAGTAAGACTCACAGGACTATAATTTCCACAGTTATTTTCTTGAACAAAGGAACAATATTTTCCAAGCTCCAATCCTCTGGCAGCTCTTCTGTGGCCATTAATAACACAACGATCATCTCCAAGGCAGCGGCAATCTCTTCCCTCGCTTCGCGCTGTGACCTTGGGTATATCCCGAGCACACGAGGACTAATCTATCCTAATGTCTTTTTTCAAAACTTCTCTCTCTTCACCGCGACATATTCCAGCACGTCAGCTCATTTAACGCCTTCACAAACGTCAAGATCCCTCTCGGTGGTATATACTGAAGTAAAGTCTTCATTAATGTCTTGCCCCACCTGCCCGATTCCAGGCGCATGTTTCATCGTCTATCCTTGACCATTCCTACCCTTACTGTTATCATCCTCTTCTTCTTCACATAAATCTAGAATGCCTTGGGGCTTTCCTTAATCTTCGTTGCTAAGTCTTTCCAAAGACCTTTCCAGCTCTCTAAATTCTTACTCTTCAGTTCGTCTCTGGCTGAATTGTAACTCTCTACAGTCCCGTCTCATCCTTGCTTCCGAAACCTTAAATCAGCTTCGTTTATCTCTTGACGAGATGATCCACATCTCTTGGGACTCATGTGTCCTTCACCCACCATCCTTTCCCTGCCTCAATGGGACAAATCTACCCAGGACCCCATGCAAGTGCCGCCTACTATCCCTCCAGATTTCTGTTGTGTATTTCCCAGAGCACATCCATTCCTGATTTAAGGTCCGTTTCCAGACTTTTAGCACCATAATTCCATTTCCCATAACTAATTACCTTAGGAATTGTAAAAGAGCTGTGGGGAATTAGTGGACTCACATGATTCGAGGATTGACAGGGGCTGTCGGGAGGTCGTGGGTCTGTGCTTAATTTGAAGACTGACAGGGACCGATATGGGTGGAGAGAGAGCGGCAGTGCAATTAATTTGGGGCCTGACTTGGGCCTGTAGGAAGAGAACCGAGACGTGGGATTAATCTGGGGATTGACACGGGCTGTGGGGAGAGAGTGGGACAGTGTGATTAGTTTGGGAACTGACACGGACTGCGGGGAAAGAGTGGGACAGTGTGAATAGTTCTTTGACTGACTTGAGCTGTGGGAAGAGAATGCGATGGTACGATAAGTTCCGTGACTGACACGAGCTGTGCGGAGAGCGGGATAGTGTGATCAATTCGGGCGGCTGACACTGGCTGTGTGTCATGATCAAGGAAGTGGTGTTAGTTTAGAAACTGACTCGGGCTGTTGGTCATGATCAAGGAAGTGGTGTTAGTTTAGAGACTGACACGAGGCGTGTGGGACAATCATGGTGCATTGGGAATACTTTGGGTCTGACACGTGTCTGGCGGATTATTTTGAGGACTGACGCAGAAGTGCGGGATTAGGGTGTTTTTCTTGCTTCTAAAAGGAGGCTGCTGGAACAGAGTGAATCACTATAATATATTAATATTATTATGCTTTACGCAAATCCTCTGTTCGTGTTATTCCATAAACTGTTAAAGTGGCCTTCGAACTAACTTAGGACCATACAGCGAACTTCTTCCTCTCCATCGAGGAGCTCCCCCTCACGGCCCAACGCCGCATTACCGCGCTCTCACGCCACACTTCCTTTGAACTCAGCACCATGGAATCCCGCTCACCCCAGAAGTGCCGGGAATCTGGGATTCCCCACCGCACCCAGACACCCCCATTTTCCCGGCAGCCGCTGGCTCCATGCATCAGCCACACGGATGTCAGATAAATCTCCAACCTTCCATCCCCTTCGTTCGACACCGCCGGCCTCAGGACATTATCCACCCGCATTGTCTCTGTAGGGGCTACCACTCCTTCCTCTCTCCGGAGTAGGGGAAAGAAGAGCCTGCCATTACCCCTCTGGCAGTCTGGAGGGTCGCACACCCTCCGGTAAAAGCCTGCCACCTCCCGGAAAGCTGAATGCGGGATGAAGACCCGAAACTCTCCACCCACCCCTCATGTGCCCGAAAGGGTTTCGAAGTCAGTCTGTACACAGTCCCGTGACGTGCCCTCTCCTCCCGCTCCCTCAGCGCCTGAGACAGAAGCCTGCGGTATCTCCCAGAGGCCACACAGTCGGTTCCGGTGTTTAGGGCCGGGAAGTGAGGCTGAGCACCGGCGGGTCTCCATATCGCAGAGAGGTAATCGAGATTTCGATGTCAACGTTTAAGAGATGATTGGAGAAGTACTGGGATATGTCCACGTGCAGTCGGTGGGAGAAGGCAGTTTAAATAATTCCTCATTGACTGGTCCGGTTGTAGACCCTGTTTCTGTGCAGTGGTTCCCTCTGGCTGTCTGTCTGTATGTCTGGGTTAGAACTTCAGTGTCTCAACTGTACCGACCGATCTAGAAAGTTATTGATACTGTTCGATCCCTCTGTCCTTGCACACACTGAAACATGGAGACTGAGTAAAATGGATGGTTACAGCATGAGAAGATGGAAGCTTTGGAAGTTGTTTATTCTATATTCTCCAATTGCCTGCGATGGTTCTGAAGGAAGACAAGTGTGAGACCGGATAATTGCTTTGCCTTCGCTGCGTTTTTAGTTTGTGTAGTTTTGTATGTTACATTTATTATTGATTTCAGAGGGAGACACGGATTCCACACCGGCCATGTGGATTCAGGGTTAAATGGATCGAAATGTGAGCGTATCTACACCCGATACGATAAAACAACGATTCAGATGTAAATTGGCATTAGGATACATCAGTGTGTACTTGAATTGGGAATTTGGAATTGGCATTTTGGAAGGCTGGTTATTTAAATAAGTATTAAAACCTGCTGCTGAACACTTTGATTTTTTTTTAAGTTGTAGGGTTCCATTGGAAATGATTGCTTTGAAGTCATTGCAGCATTTGCCCTGTAATATGTAAATGACAGGTCAGTGTAGATAACGTGCCGGTGCAGTCAATAGCTCAGCGATTTGCTTACGTCGTCACTTCTAATTCCATTAATTATCCAGCTGCTGCTGAGTAGTCAGATTAAATGGGTTATTTCCCTCAGCCCTGTTTCTCGGAACCTGTAACGGCAGAGTCCATATAAAGTTGCAAAGTGTAGCAGAATTTCGACACCCCCGTGCGGAACACGGTTGTCCGCTGTCTTCTAACAAGAATTCACTGTATCTACTACATCACCTGCCTCCTGTTAGGAAGCCAGTTCTGAATCAACGCAGCCAACTTTCTGAATGAGTCCACTATGGGGAACTGATCAAACGCCTGACCAGAATTAATTCACCCACATCGACTGTCCTGGTTCATCTGTTGGTTTTATTCTCATTTTTCTTTTTTCAAATAATTCAATCTGGCTCATAAAGGACAACGTGCCATGTTGGCTCTCCATAGCCAGACTACGTTTCTCCAAATACTCATAACTTCCTTCTTCAATAATCCTCTCCAGTAGTTTACCCACTACTGATGTGAGGCTTCCTGGCCTGTAATTCCAAGAAGTATCCCTATTATCTTTCGTCAACAAATGAATAACATTTTCCACCCTCCAATCATTTAGTTCTACTTCCGTGGCCAGCGAAGACACAAATATCCTGCGCAGAAGCTCAACCATATCTTCGCTCGCTTTCCCAAATTACCTGGAATATATCCGTTCCAGCACCGGATAATCATCCACCATAATGTTTTCCAATTTTCCCCAGAATCCTCTTTCTTAGCGACGGCAGGATCTGGCATATCTGCGTTTTTACGCTGTGTTCACATTGATCAATGTATTTAATAAGGAGCTTCACCGCCTCCTTGGACTCCAGATACAAGTTTTCTTCCGATCTGCCCACACTCTCCTTAGTCTCCTCCTGTTCTACACTGTGCAAGTCGCCAAGGACTTCTCAAGTGCCCTTCTACCTCTTCTAAGTCCAATGTTAAATTCTTTTCTTTCTACATTCTGACCCGCTATAGCCTTACCTGGTTCTTTCTTCCTAAACTTTAAGTATCGTTCTTTCTTCCTCTTGAGGAGTTGTTCCAACTTTCTTGTCACCCGGGGTTACTTTACGCTATCATCTTTTCCCTGCTTCACGGAGACAAGCCTATACAGAACCCTATGTCAGTGCTCGCTATACAATCCCCTCATATTTGTTGCGCATTTCCCAGAGTACATCCTTTCCCAGTTTACCTTCCCGAGTTCCTGCCAGCGAGCACCATAAATCGCTGACCCCCAATTAAATCGATCCCATGCTCCCTGGTCCTAACTCTGGGCAAGTCAAATGTCGGGGAGTTGTCCCCTGTCGTTCTGAAATTCTGTGTCGCGGAGAGATCTGTCACCTGATCCGTTTCCTTTTCTTATTTTAAATCCGGTATAGACGGTTCGCTAGTCCACCTGTCTTCATATAGAGACATGAAACCTTCCTGGACACAACTGAGAAATTATTCCATACCTAAACTTATTACCCTGGGGAGGTGCTAAAGAATATTATGGAAGTTTCAGTTATCTATGTCGATAAAATGGCAAATGTCCAAGTCCCGCTTCCCGATCTGTTCCTCACTGTTCCTGTTGCAGATTTTTTTTTTTGTTACAAGAGCGGCTGCATAGAATACTCCATATGGGGTGATCATATATCTCTCTTCGTCTCACAGTTTATTAACAAACGAACACTCCCCGTTGCCCTCCGAATCTGCAGCTGCGATACTATCCCTGGTTTGCCATCGCACAGTTTTTCCACTCTGTTACCCGACCCTGTCCATTTTGAAACAGCTAAAACACGGAAAGTCCTGAAGCCATCCCTGCCCTTTGACAGTCGAGTGTCTGTGATAGTTTGGAACATACTTCAACCAATGTAGCAATCACGCCAGCAGAATTGAGCGTTTGTATCATTACTTACCTGAACTGTATGAAGTCAGCAATCTTCCGCCAATTCTGCAATTTTCTGATGGCCAGGCATATGATTGTTTGAATTAATGACATATTTGCCAAATCCGTTCATTGTAAAACGGCTTTATTTGAAAACTCTGCTGAATTGCAATTGGACATGGGCGTTATCTACACAGATGGCCATTTAATGTAAACACATACTTCATTCCATTCCTCAGCTCTTCTCTGAATTTCCTCTGTGTCAGTGTATAGATACAAGTATTGGTGCACATGCTGAGAATTTGCAACATGAACCCAAATTGTTGTAGGATGTACACCGGGGAACTCAAATATCTGTCCTGGTAAAAATAGTTTTGCGCTTGCCATTTCAGTGAACGGGCTACAGAGGGTATCCAAAATAATATGAAATTAGCTGATATAGAAAACAGCAAAATCATCGATTTTCTGCGTTTTTCCACCTCGGCATCTTTCTGATTGTCGCTGCTGTGCCGAAGCTTTCTGCGAACTCTATTTGCCATAACGATATGCCTTACAGTTAACCCGTTAAACACCAGGATTAAGCCGATTGGTAGCAATGGTGTTAAAATACGGTCCAGTAATGCGTACCCTCTCCACACGGGTGAAGTAGCGTATTCATATGTGAGGGTGCAACGCCACGGCGTGTTGTTAATGATGACGTAAGGTTCAATAGCAAAGTAAAACGGGACACATTTCCCGCAGCTAACTATAACCACGGTCACGATAACCACCGTTGCTGTTCTCTCGGTGCAGTATCGCTCCCGCAACTTTCGGCAACATATTGCGATGAAGCGATCGAAGGTAAAACTGACCGTGAACCAAACTGAAGAGTCCCGCGTTACGACCCGAAGTAAAAGATAGAACTATCAGAGCGCATACAGGAGTGATGAGCAGGGATCTGGAATAAATGTAGATATTGTTGGTCTGTTCCACTAAAGCAACAACGATAACCACCATCAGATCCGCTGTTGTCATTCCAACCAGGTAACGGGTGATGCATTTGGAGAGTCCGCATTTTACCCGAGATAGGATCACAATCGCCGTTAAATTAACTGCAAGAAATTTGGAAACAAAATAGAAATATGGTCAGTTCCCTGAATGCCCCCATGCTATGCAGGGTATGGCCTGTTTGGAAGTGGAAAGCGGGAATCCAGTGTGTGCGGTCTCGGTCGCTGCACTCCGGCTGGCGGACAGTGACGGATGTGAGTGTGAGTGGATTGGCGACCTTCCCACACTTTAGAGCGAGGCTTCCGAGTTCCACGACTCACGTACCGGTGAGCAGTCGATCACTCCTGTAAACAACACCATTTCCATTACTAGAGGTGAAATAGCTGAAGGGGTTTTTTGTAGCAGTGACAAAGTGGAGTCATGGAGATATAAAGCACGAGTTCTCATTTACTGACTTACAGAAGAACAGACCTACGTGTCGGAAATAGACAGGACCGTCATTTAAATAAGCTGCCACATTGTTATAAGGTCGAAGTGTCTACACTGATAGAGACTCGGGTCTGGAAAAGCAGAGACCAGCATCACGTCAGAAAGCCTAGCGATGTGAAATTATGAAACAGTGACGATATCGGCACCAACTTAAATGAGAAAAGAAGAAAACACTGCAATATGGAAAATGGAAGTAAAGCCATTAGATGCCTGATTCCTCCATTCAGGAAACACTTTTCAGCCGACGGTAGCATCTGTGCTCAGCAACAGTGCGGATACCGCAGCAGAGTAACGACGGCACCATACATAAAGTAACCAGCTCCGGCATCTTACCGGGGACACCAACCGCTACAAGTGTGGGATAGAAAATCGCCGCGATGTAGTAAATCGCCGGATATCCCATATTCTGTCAGAAGCAGCGTTCAGTTGTACGGAACGTTTCAGCTGCTCAGATGGACTGGTGATCGGTTTAGCAGACTTTTATTGAGGAGAGAGCAATTCCACTGAGGCAATTTGCGTGGTGATCACGTCAGGGACATTAGTGACAACCAACTGCACAAACACGTACCTTAAACTATTTTTACTCACTGTTCCCGTATCACTAATTTGACCTCAAGAGACATTGCAATCTATTTTCTTTAAAACAAAATATAATGCGAATGTTGCCAGTTTAATTTTCATAACACCTGCCCTCAGCTATTTAAAAAGGACATAATTGTCTCAGTATTGTTTCTAACATACGCGTTCATAATGAAGTCGATTTATTTTGTAGATTTGAACGGAGCACATTTGCTTCTGAAACAGAGGGGAGGTGTTGGGAACTTGCATCATCTTTTCTTTCCTTCGTTCCAGTCATTCCGGGCGGTTTGAATGATGGAAATCACAGTGACAGCTGACAGTTGTTGCAATAAAATACACTGCACATATTCATCCAAATGCTTTAAAAGATCAACAGCGATATTCCAGAGACCTGTGATCAAAAAGGGAACGTGTCCTCGGGAGATTAGCGAGGGCTGTAGACAGTTTGAAGAACAATGTTTTCCAGCGCACACATCGGCCGTTTGGCAGGAACTGACCTATGCCAGTGATTGACCAGACCACCCCATACCCGTGATAATTGAAGGCAGCAGATGCGTTTAAGCTCGCCTGTCAATCACACTTCCTTCTGCTCTTGCAGTGCTCCGCTCCGTGGTTATTGTGGTTCTCGTAATAAGGAGCGGCCCTCGGTTTATTGGAGAAGGTCTCACCACTCTGTTTCCATTGTGGAACTCGTAGAATCGTGCGGCCCTCGGTTGACTCGAGAAAATATCACCTCTGCCTTCCAATTCATCCTTCCAAAGTGAATCACTTCGTACCTTTCCGTGTGGAACTCCATCTGTAAATTCTCAGCGCTGCTCTGCGTCCTGTCACTGTCCTGTTGTAATCTGTGACAACCCTCTATACTATCCATAATTCCACCAACCTCCACATCATTGCAAATACAACAAACCACCCTTCCACCTGCTCATCCAAATCATGCATAAAAACACATAAAGCCGAGGTTCTCAGAACAGATCTCTTCAGTTACTGGCCACCGACATCCAGGGAGAAAACGCTCCATCCACAGCTATTCTGTCTTCCATGGGCGTCAGTTCTGAATCCATCAGCCATCTTTCCCTGGATACTAAACCTTCTGATGTTATGAATGGTCCCAACTTGGCGACACCTAACGCCTTGTTAAAATCCATTTATATTAGATCAATTATCCCACACTTTTTTTGCAGAAGACCACGTCACAAACACGTTCTCCCATCTGTTTCTCTCTTCCATAGTCTCCGCCTTGGCATTAGGCAAGTGGAAAGATGTGACCTATCCTCATCCTCCGGGTACAAACTGGAAGTGGTTGCCCAACTCACTGAGGGAGCAGCTGCTCCTTCATCCACATCACCGTCGATTATCTGAAACATAACTCCAAGAGGGTCATCTCATCTCGGTCCAAGGCATCCCATTAACAATATGTTTTCTAGAACTTAGCTAGGAGAGGACATTAACTATCTCCAAGGGGTTTCAGTTGGATAATATGATACCAACCCAACTTATTTGGAGCAGTCTAAATTCGATATACTGGTGGACTATCTAAATCCTATCTAAATCCAAGATGGCCGCACGACGCAGCTTGCAGCGGGCACTCCGGAACTAATTATCTGTTATTTGTGAAGTGGGGTGCCTTGCGCAATTATAATCGATTGAAAATGGACGTGGGAGCACGGAGGAACATCGGGAAATCTCCAGGAAGACCTTCTTCGTTGCTGCTGCTGTGAGGTCCGGGACTCTGTTGGGAAGAACAGGCCCCCAGTCCTCGGGGTCGCGTTGCCGATGGCCATTGGCGGGGCCGTCTTAATACGCTCGGCAGAGGATGGTGCTCGGAGAAGCTGTGCCGGAGGGGATGGTCGTCGGCTCGGAGGTTCGACGGACTCGGAGTCCGCTGCGGTCAGGTCGCTTTCGGTGTGTGCTGCGTCTGCGAGGCTGAGTCGGGTGGCGCCGTGGAAGTCCATAGCGGGGGTATTCCCTTCTGCCGCCGGCGTGGGATGACGAGTCTGTTGGGACCCTGGGGAATGGTGGAAACTGTATAGTGATTTATTTTGAATTTATAGTCCTTTAACATCTTTGGACTATTTTTACTGTACCCGTGGTCTGTTTTTTTTTAAATCAATTGTGGTATTGTTTGCACTGCTGCAACAACGTGGTTTTGTGCAGGTTTTGTAGCTTTAGTTTTTGGTCTTGTTTTGTCTGGTAGATTTGGATCTCCTTTCCGGGGAACGCGCGAAGACGGTAGCGCGATACTAATACGCAGAAGCCTCTCCGGACTCTGGATTGGGGATTGCCAAACGTTATGTGGATTTTCTGGTGTAGTCTGTTTTGTCATGTGCTTTTGTGATATCATTCTGGAGGAACGTTGTCTCATTTATTAACTGCATTGCATTTGTGGTTTCTAAATGACAACAAATTGAATCTGAATCTGAATCTGACTGACTCTGCCAGCGATATCATATATCCCTACAAATCGCGAAACTGTAAAGGGGCTCGACTGATGTAGGGACATTATAAAGTTCTGTCGTATTTGCAACTCCCGCATTTTTTTGCACCTCGAAATAAGCTTTGCTCTGCTGATTCTTCCTTCTCCCATTATGCAAGGCAACATAATAAGCCTCCTCAATAGAGTCAATTAACTGCTGCTTGCATTTGTCCTTTCCAATGCCACCATACTTGGATGATGATAAATCTTGCCCAAACAAGGATTCTAACTCTTTCATTTTAGCTAACATTGTCATTAAAGTTATGCTCATCCATTCAGCAATTGCACTGTATTGTGGTCGATAAGGGATACCAACTGTGTTTTACCCCAATCAGTTTTATTACATTTTGTATCACATGTGCGGTGCAGAGGGGACCATGACTGATTCTACAGTGCTTGTCAATCGCCAACGGGTAGAAACTCTCTCAAAACCAAATCGTGGCTGTAACGTCAGCGGTTTTCATTATCTAGCTGGGGAAGCCTCTCTCCACTTGGTGAAAACATCCACTATTTCGAGGATATATTTTAGTCCTCCAGGGGATGGAGATTAAAATCCACCAAAACAATGCTCTAAAGATAATACTTCTATAGCCAATTCATCTGGGTTATTACTGGGCACAACACAAACAATTCTTACAATAATGTCGTACATCTCCTCGCAATTTCGGCCATCAACACAGATTCATCAACTGTTCCATAGTTCTGTTTGCTCCTTGATGCCCACAAATGTCATGGTAACAATACATCATTCGGTTTCTTCCACATTGTGGCAACAAAAATCTACCATCATTAAGCACAATCTTATTCCGTGCCTGTATCCCTTGATACTCCATATACTCTTCAGAATCCTCTCCTCTTTGTACCTTTGCAAACTCCTGATCCTGTTGCTGTGTCATGACTAACTCTATGTATATATACAGTTTGGTGGTTTCTCTGCCATCCCTACCTCTACATTTGGATTCCAGTTCATCACCCAACTTGATTCTAGCTTGGCGAACTCACCAGCCGTCCTGCTCCCTTCCGGGGATGTCTGTAACTGAGCCTCACCTGTTTCATCAATCAGTGTTTCCTTTTGCCTTCTCAAATATTTACTTCAACAAGGGAGCAGATGGTAAAGGTTTGTTGTCTATTGAGATGTAACCTCGAGATTCCAATAACGGGAAATATTCAGTCAAATCACATGCGTATGCAGTGAATGAAGGGAGATGGGTCACGTACATTCATCAGAGTTTAGTCTCATTCCGCATCTTGTTCAGCGCAGGAGTAGTGAGTCAAAGGGCTTGTTCCTGTACTCTACTGTCCCTTGATCCCAACGTGTCCATCTGATGTGTTCATATTGTAATGTCAATCTATTCATCATCCGCTGTCCATTCACCTACATTCATCTTTTTCTTCCGCGCTGATGAGTGTAATATAGAACACGGAGTCTTGCAACACAGGAGCAAACTCTTCCGCCCACCATGTCCCTGACGAGCGGAACACCCCCGGCTGTGCTGTGACATAAGCAGTGACGCCAATTTCTCAAGATTTTATCAATCACCCCGATGCTGCAATGTGGAGCTTTGGATTATTCCAAATGAGAAACTTGAGCTTCCCTCGCTTTCCTACTCAGAAACTCTCTCAGTGCTGCCAGGGACAAGGCAGTCACAATTTTATCAATGAAGAATACATGGCATATTGCAGACCAGTCTGAAGCTGTCATAGGAAAATCGAAATGATTATGATATTATTATGAGCGGTACATAACCTGGATAAACTCACGCTCTAGTGCACATGTAAGAATATGTGGGGTTCATTAGCCCGGAAATATCATTTGGTTTGAGTTAATTAATATGGTTTTCTTCCAATGTTTTTCTTAAGTGGGTTTGAGTTGTCGGATTGATATCTTTTTCGATGGAAGCTTGTATGATGTACAGCTCCAGGGTTGTGCTCCCAATGTTTTTTGTTTGTCTGTTTGTTTTCAGTTAATTGGGTTGTTTTTTTAGTTAGCAGGGGTCTTATTTTCCTTCTTTTTCTTCAAAAATATACTTAACACTTTATTTTCTCTTATTATTATTGACATATTTCTTAGCATTGTTAATCAGTTATTTGCTAATTTAATTCTTCATTGTATATAACGACATATTGACTTAATGCATCTTTTTGTTAATCAATAATAATTATTTAAAAGATTTTAAAATGAAAAGATGAAAATATGTTATAGAATCGGCAAACATAAGACTGCAGAGATACACGGTGAAGGTAGCAATTCAGAATTGCTGAGAGAAAAGTATTCCTATAAATGCCGCTAGAACTGAAAAGCACTGCCCCGATGGGATTTATTCAGACCAATTATCAATTTAATTATTTATTTAAATTAATTAGAATGATTGTTCTGTTTATTCTCATTTAACTTTTCAGAAGTTGCTTTGCCAAGCCACAGGAATTTGCAGATCAGGTGCTGTTCGATTGGCTCTATGTGGTGGGCAAGGTGTAGCAGGCAGGATGATGCCGGGTGGGCAAGGTGTAGCAGGCAGGATGATGCCGGGCCGAATGGGCTGTTTGTCAAATGACTCTATGACGCTGAACGTACCGCTCAATAAAACTGTCATCATTTATCAGTACATTGTCTCTCTCACAACATTAACGTAAACTGACTGTAGTAGACTCTTGTTCTAAAAATAGCTCAGGAAATACAGAACGTATATTGTGTGTTTACTGAAAGAAGATATAGTAAGAGACTTGAAAGTGGGAGGGGAGGGGGAAAGATCCGGAATGATAGGAGAAGACAGGAGGGGGACCGATGAAGCTAAGAGCTGGAAAGTTGATTGGCAAAAGTGATACTCAGCTGGAGAGGCAGAGGATCATGGGACGGGAGGCCTAGGGAGAAAGAAAGGGGGAGTGGAGCACCAGAGTGAGATGGAGAACAGGCATCTAACCCTAACCATAACCCTAATTCTAACCCTAACCCTAATTCTCGTGAATCTTCTCTGAATCCTCTCCGATGTCAGTATATCCTTTAAAAGCTAAGGAGCCCAAAACTGCACAAAATACTCCTAATATGGTTTAACGAGTGCTTTAGAGAGCCTCAACATCGCATCCCTGCTCTTATATTCTATACTTGTGGAAATGAATGCCAACATTGCATTTGCCTTCTTCACAACCCACTCAGCCTGGAGGTTACCCTTTAGGGTATCCTGCACAAAGACTCCCAAATCGCATTGCGTCTCTGTATTTCGAATTCTCTACCCATTTAAATAACAGTGTTCCCAATTATTTCTTCCACCGAAGTGCCTGACCATGCACTTTTCGAACATTGCATTTCATTTGCCACTTCCTTTCCCATTCCCCTAAAATATCTAAGTCTGTCTGCAGAATCTCTGTTTTTGCAACACTACCCGCTCCTCCACCGATCGTTGTATTGTCTAACTTACCCTCAAATACATTAATTCCATAGTCAAATCATTGACGTACATCGTAAAAAGCAGGGGTCCCAACACCGAACAGAGTGGTACAGAGACATACGGCCACGTACAGAGCGGTACAGAGATATACGGCCCCGTACAGAGTGGTACAGAGATATACGGCCCGGTACAGAGCAGTACAGAGATATACGGCCCCGTAAAGAGTGGTACAGAGATATACGTCCCCGTACAGAGCTGTTCAGAGATATACGGCCCCGTAAAGAGTGGTACAGAGATATACGGCCCCGTACAGAGCTGTTCAGAGATATACGGCCCCGTACAGAGTGGTACAGAGATATACGGCCCCGTACAGAGTGGTACAGAGATATACGGCCCCGTACAGAGTGGTACAGAGATTTACGGCCCCGTACAGAGCGGTACAGAGATATACGGCCCCGTACAGAGTGGTACAGAGACATACGGCCACGTACAGAGCGGTACAGAGATATACGGCCCCGTACAGAGTGGTACAGAGATATACGGCCCGGTACAGAGCAGTACAGAGATATACGGCCCCGTAAAGAGTGGTACAGAGATATACGTCCCCGTACAGAGCTGTTCAGAGATATACGGCCCCGTAAAGAGTGGTACAGAGATATACGGCCCCGTACAGAGCTGTTCAGAGATATACGGCCCCGTACAGAGTGGTACAGAGATATACGGCCCCGTACAGAGTGGTACAGAGATATACGGCCCCGTACAGAGTGGTACAGAGATTTACGGCCCCGTACAGAGCGGTACAGAGATATACGGCCCCGTACAGAGTGGTACAGAGACATACGGCCACGTACAGAGCGGTACAGAGATATACGGCCCCGTACAGAGTGGTACAGAGATATACGGCCCGGTACAGAGCAGTACAGAGATATACGGCCCCGTAAAGAGTGGTACAGAGATATACGTCCCCGTACAGAGCTGTTCAGAGATATACGGCCCCGTAAAGAGTGGTACAGAGATATACGGCCCCGTACAGAGCTGTTCAGAGATATACGGCCCCGTACAGAGCGGTACAAAAATATACGGCCCCGTACAGAGCGGTACAGAGATATACGGCCCCGAACAGAGTGGTACAGAGATATACGGCCCAGTACAGAGCTGTTCAGAGATTTTATACGGCCCCGTACAGATCTGTTCAGAGATATACGGCCCCGTACAGAGCTGTTCAGAGTTATACGGCCCCGTACAGAGCGGCACAGAGATATACGGCCCCGTACAGAGCAGTTCAGAGATTTTATACGGACCCGTACAGAGCGGTACAGATATATACGGCCCCCTACAGACCGATACAGAGATATACGGCCCCGTAGAGAGCTGTTCAGAGATATACGGCCCCGTAGAGAGTTGTTCACAGATTTTATACGGCCCCGTACAGACGGGTGCAGAGATATACGGCCTCGTACAAAATGGTACAGAGCTTTACGGCCCCGTACAGTGGTGTTCAGAGATTTTATACGGCCCCGTACAGAGCGGTACAGAGATATACGGCCCCGTACAGATTTGTTCAGAGATTTTATACGGCCCCGTACAGACCGGTACAGAGACATACGGCCCCATACAGAGCTGTTCAGAGGTATACGGCCCCGGAGAGAGCGGCACAGAGATATACGGCCCCGTACAGAGCTGTTCAGAGATATACGGCCCCGTACAGAGCTGTAAAGAAATATACGGCCCCGTACAGTGCTGTTCAGGGGTATACGGCCCCGTACAGAGCTGTTCAGCGATTTACGGCACTGTACTGTAGGGTATAGAGATATACGGCCCCGTACAGTGCTGTTCTGAGATATACCGCCCCGTACAGAGCTGTATAGAGATATACGGCCCCGTACTGAGCGGTACAGAGATATACGGCCCCGTACAGAGTTGTTCAGAGATTTTATACGGCCCCGGACAGAGCGGTACAGAGATATACGGCACCGTACAGCGCTGTTCAGAGATTTTATACAGCCCCGTACAGACCGGTACAGAGATATACGGCCCGGTACAGAGCTGTTCAGAGATATACGGCCCCGTACAGAGTTGTTCAGAGATTTTATACGGCCCCGTCCAGAGCGGTACAGAGATATACGGACCCGTACAGAGCTGCTCAGCAATTTACGGCACGGTACTGTACGGTATAGAGATATACAATCCCGTACAGAGCTGTTCTGAGATATACCGCCCCGTACAGAGCTGTATAGAGATATACAGCCCCGTACAGAGCGGTACAGAGGTATACGGCCCCGTCCAGAGCTGATCAAAGATATACGGCCCCGTAGAGAGCTGTTCAGAGATTTACGGCCCCGTACAGACCGGTACAGAGTTATACGGCCCCGTACAGAGCGGCACAGAGATATACGGCCCCGTACAGAGCTGTTCAGAGATTTTAGACGGCCCCGTACAGAGCTGTTCAGAGATATACGGCCCCGTACAGAGCTGTTCAGAGTTATACGGCCCCGTACAGAGTTGTTCAGAGATTTTATACGGCCCCTTAAAGACCGGTACAGAGACATACGGCCCCGCACAGAGCTGTTCAGAGGTATACGGCGCCGTACAGAGCGGTACAGAGACATACGGCCCCGCACAGAGCTGTTCAGAGGTATACGGCGCCGTAGAGAGCGGCACAGAGATATACGGCCCCGTACAGAGCTGTAAAGAGATATACGGCCCCGTACAGAGCTGTTCAGAGGTATACGGCCCCGTACAGAGCTGTTCAGCGATTTACGGCACGGTACTGTACGGTATAGAGATATACAACCCCGTACAGAGCTGTTCTGAGATATACCGCCCCGTACAGAGCTGTATAGAGATATACGGCCCCGTACAGAGCGGTACAGAGATATACCGCCCGGTACAGAGCTGTTCAGAGGTTTTATACGGCCCCGTACAGAGCTGTTCAGACGTATACGGCCCCGTCCAGAGCTGTTCAAAGATATACGGCCCCGTACAGATCTGTTCAGAGTTATACGGCCCCGTACAGAGCGGCACAGAGATATACGGCCCCGTACAGAGCTGTTCAGACGTATACGGCCCAGTACAGAGCGGTACAGAGATATACAGCCCCGTAGAGAGCTGTTCGGAGAATTACGGCCCCGAACAAAGTTGTTCAGAGATTTTATACGGCCCCGTACAGACCGGTGCAGAGATATACGGCCTCGTACAGAATGGTGCAGAGCTATTCGGCCCCGTATAGTGGTGTTCTGAGATTTTATACGGCCCCGTACAGAGCTGTTCAGAGTTATACGGCCCCGTACAGAGCGGCACAGAGATATACGGCCACGTACAGAGCTGTTCAGAGATTTTATACGGCCCCGTACAGAGCGGTATAGATATATACGGCCCCCTACAGACCGGTACAGAGATATACGGCCCCGTAGAGAGCTGTTCAGAGATATACGGCCGCGTAGAGAGTTGTTCAGAGATTTTATACGGCCCCGTACAGACCGGTAGAGAGCTATACCGCCCCGTACAGTGGTGTTCAGAGATTTTATACGGCCCCGTACAGAGCTGTTCAGAGATATACGGCCCCGTACAGAGCTGTTCAGAGGTATACGGCCCCGTCCAGAGCTGTTCAAAGATATACGGCCCCGTAGAGAGCTGTTCAGAGATTTTATACGGCCCCGTACAGAGCTGTTCAGAGGTATACGGCCCCGTACAGAGCGGTACAGAGCTATACAGCCCCGAAGAGAGCTGTTCGGAGAATTACGGCCCCGAACAGAGTTGTTCAGTGATTTTAAACGTCCCCGTTCAGACCGATACAGAGATATACGGCCTCGTACAGAATGGTACAGAGATATACGGCCCCGTACAGTGGTGTTCAGAGGTATACGGCCCCGTACAGAGCGTCACAGAGCTATACGGCCCCGTCCAGAGCTGTTCAGAGATATACGGCCCCGTAGAGAGTTGTTCAGAGGTATACGGCCCCGTCCAGAGCTGTTCAAAGATATACGGCTCCGTAGAGAGCTGTTCAGAGATTTTATACGGCCCCGTACAGAGCTGTTCAGAGGTATACGGCCCCGTACAGAGAGGTACAGAGCTATACAGCCCCGTAGAGAGCTGTCCGGAGAATTACGGCCCCGAACAGAGTTGTTCAGTGATTTTAAACGTCCCCGTTCAGACCGATACAGAGATATACGGCCTCGTACAGCGCTGTTCAGAGATTTTATACAGCCCCGTACAGACCGGTACAGAGATATACGGCCCCGTACAGAGCGGCACAGAGATATACGGCCCGGTACAGAGCTGTTCAGAGATATACGGCCCCGTACAGAGTTGTTCAGAAATTTTATACGGCACCGTCCAGAGCGGTACAGAGATATACGGACCCGTACAGAGCTGCTCAGCAATTTACGGCACGGTACTGTACGGTATAGAGATATACAATCCCGTACAGAGCTGTTCTGAGATATACCGCCCCGTACAGAGCTGTATAGAGATATACAGCCCCGTACAGAGCGGTACAGAGATATACCGCCCGGTACAGAGCTGTTCAGAGGTATACGGCCCCGTCCAGAGCTGTTCAAAGATATACGGCCCCGTAGAGAGCTGTTCAGAGATTTACGGCCCCGTACAGACCGGTACAGAGATATACGGCCTCGTACAGAATGGTACAGAGCTATACGGCCCCGTATAGTGGTGTTCAGAGATTTTATACGGCTCCGTACAGAGCTGTTCAGTGGTATACGGCCCCGTCCAGAGCTGATCAAAGATATACGGCCCCGTAGAGAGCTGTTCAGAGATTTACGGCCCCGTACAGACCGGTACAGAGTTATACGGCCCCGTACAGAGCGGCACAGAGATATACGGCCCCGTACAGAGCTGTTCAGAGATTTTAGACGGCCCCGTACAGAGCTGTTCAGAGATATACGGCCCCGTACAGAGCTGTTCAGAGTTATACGGCCCCGTACAGAGCGGTACAGATATATACGGCCCCCTACAGACCGATACAGAGATATACGGCTCCGTGGAGAGCTGTTCAGAGATATATGGCCCCGTAGAGAGTTGTTCAGAGATTTTATACGGCCCCGTACAGACCGGTGCAGAGATATACGGCCTCGTACAGAATGGTACAGAGCTATACGGCCCCGTACAGTGGTGGTCAGAGATTTTATGCGGCCCCGTACAGAGCGGTACAGAGATATACGGCCCCGTACAGAGTTGTTCAGAGATTTTATACGGCCCCTTAAAGACCGGTACAGAGACATACGGCCCCGCACAGAGCTGTTCAGAGGTATACGGCGCCGTACAGAGCGGTACAGAGATATACGGCCCCGTACAGAGTTGTTCAGAGATTTTATACGGCCCCGTAAAGACCGGTACAGAGACATACGGCCCCGCACAGAGCTGTTCAGAGGTATACGGCGCCGTAGAGAGCGGCACAGAGATATACGGCCCCGTACAGAGCTGTAGAGAGATATACGGCCCCGTACAGAGCTGTTCAGAGGTATACGGCCCCGTACAGAGCTGTTCAGCGATTTACGGCACGGTACTGTACCGTATAGAGATATACAACCCCGTACAGAGCTGTTCTGAGATATACCGCCCCGTACAGAGCTGTTCAGCGATTTACGGCACGGTACTGTACCGTATAGAGATATACAACCCCGTACAGAGCTGTTCTGAGATATACGGCCCCGTACAGTGGTGTTCAGAGATTTATACGGCCCCGTACAGAGCTGTTCAGAGATATACGGCACCGTACAGATCTGTTCAGAGTTATACGGCCCCGTACAGAGCGGCACAGAGATATACGGCCCCGTAGAGAGCTGTTCAGAGATATACGGCCCCGTAGAGAGTTGTTCACAGATTTTATACGGCCCCGTACAGACCGGTGCAGAGATATACGGCCTCGTACAAAATGGTACAGAGCTTTACGGCCCCGTACAGTGGTGTTCAGAGATTTTATACGGCCCCGTACAGAGCGGTACAGAGATATATGGCCCCGTACAGAGTTGTTCAGAGATGTTATACGGCCCCGTACAGACCGGTACAGAGACATACGGCCCCATACAGAGCTGTTCAGAGGTATACGGCCCCGTAGAGAGCGGCACAGAGATATACGGCCCCGTACAGAGCTGTATAGAGATATACGGCCCCGTACTGAGCGGTACAGAGATATACGGCCCCGTACAGAGTTGTTCAGAGATTTTATACGGCCCCGGACAGAGCGGTACAGAGATATACGGCACCGTACAGCGCTGTTCAGAGATTTTATACAGCCCCCTAAAGACCGGTACAGAGACATACGGCCCCGCACAGAGCTGTTCAGAGGTATACGGCGCCGTAGAGAGCGGCACAGAGATATACGGCCCCGTACAGAGCTGTTCAGAGATATACGACCCCGTACAGAGCTGTAAAGAGATATACGGCCCCGTACAGAGCTGTTCAGCGATTTACGGCACGGTACTGTACGGTATAGAGATATACAACCCCGTACAGAGCTGTTCTGAGATATACCGCCCCGTACAGAGCTGTATAGAGATATACGGCCCCGTACAGAGCCTGACAGAGATATACCGCCCGGTACAGAGCTGTTCAGAGGTATACGGCCCCGTCCAGAGCTGTTCAAAGATATACGGCCCCGTAGAGAGCTGTTCAGAAATTTACGGTCCCGTACAGACCGGTACAGAGATATACGGCCTCGTACAGAATGGTACAGAGCTATACGGCCCCGTATAGTGGTGTTCAGAGATTTTATACGGCCCCGTACAGAGCTGTTCAGACGTATACGGCCCCGTCCAGAGCTGTTCAAAGATATACAGCCCCGTACAGATCTGTTCAGAGTTATACGGCCCCGTACAGAGCGGCACAGAGATATACGGCCCCGTACAGAGCTGTTCAGACGTATACGGCCCCGTACAGAGCGGTACAGAGATATACAGCCCCGTAGAGAGCTGTTCGGAGAATTACGGCCCCGAACAAAGTTGTTCAGAGATTTTATACGGCCCCGTACAGACCGGTACAGAGATATACGGCCTCGTACAGAATGGTACAGAGCTATACGGCCCCGTATAGTGGTGTTCAGAGATTTACGGCCCCGTACAGACCGGTACAGAGTTATACGGCCCCGTACAGAGCGGCACAGAGATATACGGCCCCGTACTGAGCTGTTCAGAGATTTTATACGGCCCCGTACAGAGCTGTTCAGAGTTATACGGCCCCGTACAGAGCGGTACAGATATATACGGCCGCCTACAGACCGATACAGAGATATACGGCTCCGTGGAGAGCTGTTCAGAGATATATGGCCCCGTAGAGAGTTGTTCAGAGATTTTATACGGCCCCATACAGACCGGTGCAGAGATATACGGCCTCGTACAGAATGGTACAGAGCTATACGGCCCCGTACAGTGGTGTTCAGAGATTTTATGCGGCCCCGTACAGAGCGGTACAGAGATATACGGCCCCGTACAGAGTTGTTCAGAGATTTTATACGGCCCCTTAAAGACCGGTACAGAGACATACGGCCCCGCACAGAGCTGTTCAGAGATATACGACCCCGTACAGAGCTGTAAACAGATATACGGCCCCGTACAGAGCTGTTCAGCGATTTACGGCACGGTACTGTACGGTATAGAGATATACAACACCGTACAGAGCTGTTCTGAGATATACCGCCCCGTACAGAGCTGTATAGAGATATACGGCCCCGTACAGAGCGGTACAGAGATATACCGCCCGGTACAGAGCTGTTCAGAGGTATACGGCCCCGTCCAGAGCTGTTCAAAGATATACGGCCCCGTAGAGAGCTGTTCAGAGATTTACGGCCCCGTACAGACCGGTACAGAGATATACGGCCTCGTACAGAATGGTACAGAGCTATACGGCCCCGTATAGTGGTGTTCAGAGATTTTATACGGCCCCGTACAGAGCTGTTCAGACGTATACGGCCACGTCCAGAGCTGTTCAAAGATATACAGCCCCGTACAGATCTGTTCAGAGTTATACGGCCCCGTACAGAGCGGCACAGAGATATACGGCCCCGTACAGAGCTGTTCATACGTATACGGCCCCGTACAGAGCGGTACAGAGATATACAGCCCCGTAGAGAGCTGTTCGGAGAATTACGGCCCCGAACAAAGTTGTTCAGAGATTTTATACGGCCCCGTACAGACCGGTGCAGAGATATACGGCCTCGTACAGAATGGTGCAGAGCTATTCGGCCCCGTATATGGTGTTCTGAGATTTTATACGGCCCCGTACAGAGCTGTTCAGAGTTATACGGCCCCGTACAGAGCGGCACAGAGATATACGGCCACGTACAGACCGGTACAGAGATATACGGCCCCGTAGAGAGCTGTTCAGAGATATACGGCCGCGTAGAGAGTTGTTCAGAGATTTTATACGGCCCCGTACAGACCGGTAGAGAGCTCTACCGCCCCGTACAGTGGTGTTCAGAGATTTTATACGGCCCCGTACAGAGCTGTTCAGAGATATACGGCCCCGTACAGAGCTGTTCAGAGGTATACGGCCCCGTCCAGAGCTGTTCAAAGATATACGGCCCCGTAGAGAGCTGTTCAGAGATTTTATACGGCCCCGTACAGAGCTGTTCAGAGGTATACGGCCCCGTACAGAGCGGTACAGAGCTATACAGCCCCGTAGAGAGCTGTTCGGAGAATTACGGCCCCGAACAGAGTTGTTCAGTGATTTTAAACGTCCCCGTTCAGACCGGTACAGAGATATACGGCCTCGTACAGAATGGTACAGAGATATACGGCCCCGTACAGTGGTGTTCAGAGGTATACGGCCCCGTACAGAGCGTCACAGAGCTATACGGCCCCGTCCAGAGCTGTTCAGAGATATACGGCCCCGTAGAGAGATGTTCAGACATTTTATACGGCCCCGTCCAGAGCGGTACAGAGATATACGGCCCCGTACAGAGCTGTTCAGCGACTTACGGCACGGTACTGTACGGTATAGAGATATACAACCCCGTACAGAGCTGTTCTGATATATAGCGCCCCGTACAGAGCTGTATAGAGATATACGGCCCCGTACAGAGCGGTACAGAGATATACCGCCCGGTACAGAGCTGTTCTGAGATATATGGCCCCGTACAGAGCTGTTCAGAGTTATACGGCCCCGTACAGAGCGGCACAGAAATATACGGCCACGTACAGAGCTGTTCAGAGATTTTATACGGCCCCGTACAGAGCGGTACAGATATATACGGCCCCCTACAGACCGGTACAGAGATATACAGCCCCGTAGAGAGCTGTTCAGAGATATACGGCCCCGTAGAGAGTTGTTCAGAGATTTTATACGGCCCCGTACAGAGCTGTTCAGAGATATACGTCCCCGTACAGAGTTGTTCAGAGATTTTATACGGCCTCGTACAGAATGGTACAGAGCTATACGGCTCCGTACAGAGTTGTTGAGAGATATTATACAGCCCCGTACAGACCGGCACAGAGATATACGGCCCCGTACAGAGCGGCACAGAGATATACGTCCCCGTACAGAGCTGTTCAGAGGTATACGGCCCCGTACAGAGCGGCGCAGAGCTATACGGCCCCGTACAGAGCTGTTCAGAGATTTTATACGCCCCCGTACAGAGCTGTTCTGAGATATACGGCCCCGTAAAGAGCTGTTCAGAGATTTTATACGGCCCCGTACAGAGCGGCACAGAGATATACGGCCACGTACAGAGCTGTTCAGAGATTTTATACGGCCCCGTACAGAGCGGTACAGATATATACGGCCCCGTACACAGCGGTGCAGAGATATACGGCCCCGTACAGAGCTTTTCAGTGATATACGTCCCCGTACAGAGCTGTTCAGAGATATACGGCTCCGTACAGAGCTGTTCAGAGATTTTATACGGCCCCGTACAGAGCTTTTCAGAGATATACGGCCCCGTACAGAGCTGATCAGAGATGTACGGCCCCGTACAGAGCTGTTCAGAGATATACGGCCCCGTACAGAGGTGTTCAGAGATTTTATACGGCCCCGTACTGAGCCGTACAGTGATATACGGCCCCGTACAGAGCTATACGGCTCCGTACAGGGTTGTTCAGAGATTTTATACTGCCTCGTTCAGACCGGTACAGAGATATACGGCCTCGTACAGAATGGTACAGAGCTATACGGCCCCGTACAGTGGTGTTCAGAGATTTTATACGGCCCCGTACAGAGCGGTACATAGATATACGGCCCCGTACAGAGCTGTTCAGAGGTATACGGCCCCGTACAGAGCGGCACATAGATATACGGCCCTGTACAGAGCTGTTCAGAGTTATACGGCCCCGGACAGAGCTGTTCAGCGATTTACGGCACTGTACTGTACGGTATAGAGCTATACGGCCCCCTACAGATTTGTTCAGAGATTTTATACGGCCCCGTACTTACCGGTACAGAGATATACGGCCCCGTACAGAGCTTTTCAGAGATATACGGCCCCGTACAGAGCTGTGCAGAGATATACGGCCCCGTACAGAGCTGTTCAGAGATATACAGCGCCGTACAGAGCTGTTCAGAGGTATACGGCCCCGTACAGAGGTATACTGCCCCGTACAGTGCGGTACAGAGATGACAAAGGTTTGCCTTCTATTGGGATACAACGTCTAGATTCCCATAACTGTAAATATTCAGTCAAAGCACATGAGCATCCAGTGAATGAAGGGAGACGGATCATGTACAGTCATCAGAGTTTAGTCTCATTCTGTATCTTGTTCAGTGCAGAAGTGGTGAGTCTCAGGGCTTCTTCCTTTACTCTACTGTTTCATGAACTCAGCATGCCCTGTTGATGTGTTCACATTGTAATGCCAATCCATTCACCATCTGCTGTCCGTTCACCCCCATTTATCTTGGTCTTCTGCACTGACGGGTGTAATATAGGACACGATGTCTTGCAACACCGGAACAAGCTCTCCCGCCAGCCATGTCCCTGACGAGCGGGACGTTCCTGGCTGTGCAGTGACGTAGCACTGACAGCAATTTCTCAGAGTTCATCAGTCAACCGCGTGCAGCAATGTGGAACTTTAGATGAATCCAGATGTCAAACTTGAGCTTCCCTCGCAATCCGACTCACAAACTCTCTCAGTGCTGCACAGAATAACGTAGTTGCATTTTTCTCAATCAAAAATTCATAGCATATTGCAGACGAGTCCGAAACTGTCATAAGAAAATCGAAATGATTCTTATATTATTTATGAGTGGGAATCAGCAAACTTAAGAGTGCAGAGTTACATGGTGAAGGAGCAATTTAGATTTGCTGAGGGGAATGTATTCATATAAATGATGTTGCTACATGAAACAGGCTGTCTTGGTGGGTATTATTTCGATCGATTTATGTAATTAATTATGCACTTGTTTATTTAAATTAATTAATATATTTATTTTGTTTATTTTCATTCAACCTTTCAGAAGTTGTGTTGGCAAAACCTAGAGGTTTACGGATCAAATGCTGCTCAGTTGGCTCTGTGCGGTTTAGCAACGTACAGCATGCAGAATGGTCTGTTTGCCATATGACCCTATGGCGCTCAATGTGTTGCCCAGTACAACCGTCATTATTCATCAGTGCACTGTCTCTCTCACAATTTTAACATCATCCAATTGTAGCAGGCTCTTGTTCTAAGAATAGCTCAGTGAATACAGATTTTATTTTAAGAGGATTCACTAGATTGCTGGAACAGCGGGAAAGAAGGAGAAAAAAACCATCGGCTCACACTGAGTCAGATATTCACAGGTACGGGACTGAGACAACAGCAGTAACGCTGGAGCAGACAGATACAGCATGAAACCCACACTCTCACACTGTAACAGAGACTGACAGATACAGAATGAAACCCACACTCTCACACTGTAACAGAGACTGACAGATACGAAACGAAACCCACACTCTCACACTGTAACAGAGACTGACAGATACAGAATGAAACCCACACTCTCACACTGTAACAGAGACTAACAGATACAGAATGAAACCCACGCTGTCACACTGTAACAGAGACTGACAGATACAGAATTAAACCCACACTCACACACTGTAACAGAGACTGACAGATACAGAATGAAACCCACACTGTCACACTGTAACAGAGACTGACAGATACAGAATGAAACCCACACTCTCACACTGTAACAGAGACTGACAGATACAGAATGAAACCCACACTCTCACACTGTAACAGAGACTGACAGATACAGAATGAAACCCACACTCTCACACAGTAACAGAGACTGACAGATACAGAATGAAACCCACACTCTCACACTGTAACAGAGACTAACAGATACAGAATGAAACCCACGCTGTCACACTGTAACAGAGACTGACAGATACAGAATTAAACCCACACTCACACACTGTAACAGAGACTGACAGATACAGAATGAAACCCACACTGTCACACTGTAACAGAGACTGACAGATACAGAATGAAACCCACACTCTCACACTGTAACAGAGACTGACAGATACAGAATGAAACCCACACTCTCACACTGTAACAGAGACTGACAGATACAGAATGAAACCCACACTCTCACACAGTAACAGAGACTGACAGATACAGAATGAAACCCACACTCTCACACTGTAACAGAGACTGACAGATACAGAATGAAACCCACACTCTCACACTGTAACAGAGACTGACAGATACAGAATGAAACCCACACTCTCACAATGTAACAGAGACTGACAGATACAGAATGAAACCCACACTCTCACACTGTAGCAGAGACCGACAGATACAGAATGAAACCCACACTCTCACACTGTAGCGGAGACTGACAGATACAGAATGAAACCCACACTCTCACACTGTAACAGGGACTGACAGATACAGAATGAAACCCACACTCACACACTGCAGCAGAGACTGACAGATACAGAATGAAACCCACACTCTCACATTGTAACAGAGACTGACAGATACAGAATGAAACCCACACTCACACACTGTAGCTGAGACTGACAGATACAGAATGAACCCACACTCTCACATTGTAACAGAGACTGACAGATACAGAATGAAACCCACACTCACACACTGTAGCTGAGACTGACAGATATAGAATGAAGTGCTTACGAAATGTTCAGAAAAACAGGTAATAATAATGAACCAGAAGATTTTAATGCTACCAGGATGGAGATTAGGATCGAAGTCACGAGAGCCTGAGATGCCCTGAGAAGGCCTTTCCGAGCAGTATGAGTGAAAACCTCAAGGCTGTCTAAAAGTATGTGAAGAACAAGATGATAAGATGTGAGAGAATAGTACCAATCAATGGTGAGCGTGGAAAAGTGTGTAGGGAACCGGAGGAGATAGTAATACTTTATGAATACTTTGCTTCAGTATACACTACGGAAAAAAAAGGATCTTGGCGATTGTAGATACGACTTGCAGTGGACTGAAAAGATTAAGTGTGTAGATGTTAAGGAAAAGGATGTGCTTGTTACAACGAATGACGCGAACCCAATTGCAGGAGACAGGCACGGAGAATTGGTTAGGATGCAGACGTGAACGGAAAACAGGAGGGAGAGCAGGTAGGCAGGAGGCGTCGAACAGACTTTATCTTGAGTCGGAGCGTCGAGAAAGAAAGGGCGGATAAAACTCTGCTTATTACGGAGAGACAGAGTTACACTGAAGTAAAACATTAGAAGAGTTATTTTGGTGCGAACAGGCTGTGTTTCACGGGTAAACCTCTGAAATGGAATTCAACTTAGAAAGCTGAACTTGACATGAAGAGATGGAGTTTCACAGGCAATTCTCGATACTGGAGAAAAACTTAGAATATAAGGTCCTAAGCGGTCGGGAAACGTTAATTACCACACAGGCAAAACCAACGATCAGGCAACTAGTGGGTTCAAATCCGCGGTTTTTCTGTTGCAGGTCCTGATGAAATATAGATATGCCGTTATCAAATGGATTTAGCAGCAAATTGGAAATTAACAGTTGGAATCGTGGCGCAATCAAAGGAAAATAAAAGGAAATACGGAATTGACGATCAGGACCATGATGGTACCACCTCCCCCTCCCCCCCCCCCCCCCCTTAGATCTCAACGGGAGCTTCTAGGCAGAGATACACGGTGAAGGTACCAAATTAGAATCGCTGACGGAAACTTATTCATACAAATAATGCTGGTACATGAAACAAGCTGCCTTGCTGGGTTTTATTTCGATCAATTTATTAAATTAATTACGCACTTATTTATTTAAATTAATATATATATATATTACGTCCTGCCGAGTGGTCTGTTTGGCACATGACCCTACGGCGCTGAATATGTTGATCAACACAACCGTCATTATTCATCAGTGCACTGTCCCTCTCACAGTTTTAACATCTTCCCACTGCAGAAGACTCTTGTTCTCCAGACTTGAGAGACAAATTGGAGACCCCGGTCAGAAATAATGTCCGAGGGAATTCTATGAAGGCGGAAGACGTGATGAACAAGGAGGTCGGCTGTTTCACGGGGCTTTAGGGCGTTTGGGAAGGGCTGCGAAGTGCGCTGCTTCGGAGCAGCGGTCCACCACGGTGAGTACAGCAGTGTTACCATGTGACGGGGGTAGCAAACAAGGGACAGGTAGGGGACGAAGCAACCCAGCAGGTGGTCGATGGGAGGCTTTTCCGTGGCCACATACTGAACAGGCAGAGACCGAGGAGCGAGTGTCAGCATCCATGGAGGACCACCAGAAATGTCTCTTCAGAAGGGACAGAGTCCGATCAATCCCGGGATGGCAGGCGAAACGAGAAGTGCCCCCACTGAATAAACTGAGACCGAACAGCGTCGGGCAGGAAGAGACGACTGGCGGGTCCATTCCCTGGGTCAGGATGAGTCCGCTGGGCCTCGCTGACTATGGATTCCATCTCCCAGGTGAGGGCAGCCACCACACCGGATGGTGGAAGGATGGTCTCGGGGTTCGGAAGGCCCTCCTCGGAGATATATTGACGAGAGAGTGCTTCGGGCTTCCCGTTCTTGGGACCAGGACGATAGGCGAGTGTGAATCTGAAACGGCCAAAATATAATGCCCAAAGTGCTTGGCGGGAGGTCGGGCGTTTAGCGGTTTGGAGTTATGCGAGGTTCCGGTGTTCCGTCCAGACGATGAATGGATGTTCAGTGTCTCCACTCCTCCAAAGCGAGTTTGACGGCCAGTGACTCCCGGTTCACTACGTCGTAGTTCCTGTTCGGGGGGGGGGGGGTACAGGCGGCGAGAGAAGGAGGCGCAGGGACGGAACTCTTGGTCTGGGCTGGAGAGTTGGAACAGGACCGCTCCCACCCCAGAGTCGGAGGCGTCGACTTCCACAAGGAATTGACTAGAAGTGTCAGGTTGGGCCAGGATGGGAGCGGAAGTGAAAGCATCTTTAGCTCCGAGAAGGCCGAGTTCGCTTCGGGGGTCCAGTTTAAAGGGGTCGCAGGAGAGGTGAATCGAGTAAGGGGCGCTGCCACCCGGCTGTAATCCCTGATGAAGCGACGGTAGAAATTTGCGAACCCCAGAAATCGCTGGAGTTGCTTAAGCGTCTTGGGGTTTGGCCACTCCGCCACCGCCCGGATCTTTTCGGGATCCGCCCTCAATTCCCCGCTCTCAGTGATGTACTCCAGCAAACTGACGGAACGGGCATGGAACTTGCAGTTCTCTACCTTAACGAATAGCTTGTTCTCCAAAAGCCTCTGAAGAACCTGACGGACGTGGTGCGTGTGTTCCTGGAGATTACGGGAGAAGATTGAGATGTCATCCAAATAAAAGAAAATGAAACGGTTAATAAATTTCGTAAGGACATAGTTTATCAGGGCTCGAAAAACAGCGGGGGCATTGATGAGGCCGAATGGCATGATCAGGTATTCGAAATGACCAAGAGGGGTGTTACAAGCTGTTTTCCCACTCATCTCCCTCCCTTATCCTGACCAGGTGATAGGCACTCCGCAGGTCCACCTTAGAGAAAATTGTGGCTCCGTGAAGGGGCTCGAAGGCAGAGGTGATAAGGGGCAGTGGAGACTTATTCTTTATGGTGATGTTGTTCAGGCCACGGTAGACAATGCAGGGGCTCAGGGAGCTGTCCTTCTTCCGCACGAAGAAGAATCCTGCCCCCTACAGGGGAAGATGAGGGTCGGATAATGCCCGCCGCGAAAGAGTCATTTAGGTAAGCCTCCATTGCTTCCCTTTCTGGTCGGGCAGGTTATACAGCCGACAGATGGGTCGAGGGACCCGGGGAGAAGGTCCCACTTGTAAATTGTCCAGAATGTCCCATTACTAACATGACTCAGTGTGTTTCATCATACTACTTTGCGGCGTTCGTAACAGGAGCCACCGGATGTGATCACAGAAACGGAGAGAAAGGGTGAAGACCGCGAAGACCAGTTTAGGAAAGCGAGATCGAGGATACGGTGTGGGAAGGAGAGTGGTTAAGCAGGCGGGGTGAGAGAGATCAGCGAGATGACACGGGTTGCTTGTTTCTGAAGGACTTTAGAACGGAAGCGCTGTAATCCCAGAATTCCCTGCAGGACGGAAAGTCCTCTAATCGCTCAGTGCATTTATGGACAGTATTCTCTGACTCACACTTTCCGACCTAATCCCAGTCTCTCTCTCAACCCATAGTGTCTATTTCCCTCCCAAGTATTTTAATTTCGCGTCTCTCTGTATCCAGCAGTCTCCCCAACCCACCTTCCCCCCCCGGCCAATTTCTCTCCCTACCCGCTTTCACTCATATCTTACGCCCCCCACCGCTGTCTTGGGCTCTCCCCTTCCGAGTTCACTTCCAATCTTCCTCCTCACACTGATCTTTCCACATCACAAATATCTGCTCTCACTCCATATCTCTCGACTTCCCCGGTCACCCTCCCCCGGTCTTTCTCTAAGCCCTCGGTCTCTCCCTCTACCCAGCCCCACTCGGTCTCGCTCAGTTTCTCTCGTCCTCTGCCGTTTCTCCTCTCCTAAAATCTCGGCTGCGTCTCTCTCCCTCCCGTCCTTCTCAGACTTTCGCCGCCGTCTCTTTACATTCCCCAGTTTTTTTTTTCTCCTCAGTGAGGAAGACTAACGGAGCATTAAGCGGGTTCTGGACCAACTTGAACAACGGGCTGAAAAACGGCTGGTCGGATGTAACACATACACAAGTGTTAGATGTTGCACGTTGTGAGGACCAGCTAGGGTTGATCTGACACACTGAGAAACATGGCACTGAGGAGTACGATAGAACAAACGAATCTGGGAATGCAGGTCCATATTCAATGAAAGTTGTGGCGCAGTTAGACAAGGTCGCAAAAAATTTAAAAAAAAATTCGTACTTTGGCCCTCATAGACGAAAGTACTGAATACAGGAGGTGGGGTGTTATGTCGATGCTGTTTAAAACATTATTGAGGCCTAATTAGGAATATTGTTGTGTTTTTGCTCAACTACCAACTGGGCAGATATAAATACGTTTGAACGGATACAGAACAAAGTTAACCAGCTATTGCGGGGATTAGATGTTTTGAATTAAAAGGAACGATTACGTATGTTAGCACTTTATTTCCGAGCGGGTGGAAGACAGAGGGGGGATTTGATAGAGGTATACAACATTAAGACCCGTATAGAGAGTGTAAATGCAAGCGGGCTTTCTCCACTGATGTTGGGCGAGAAAACAACTGGAGATCATGGGTGAAGGGTGAAATGTGAAATGTTTAAGGAAAATAGGAGGGGAAACTTCTTCACCCAGATAGACTCCAGAGTTTAGACAGTGCTGCCTGCACAAATGTCTTGAGATTCCGATGTGAACGTTTAAGAGATGATTGGATAAGTACTGGGATATGGATGACCACGGTCCGGGTGAGGCCGATGGGAGTAGGCAGTTTAAATAATTCCTCATTGACTGGACGGGTTGAAGACCCTGTTTCTGTGCAGTGGTTCCCTCTGGCTGTCTGACTGTATGTCTGGGTTAGAGCTTTAGTGTCTCCCAGCACCGACCAATCTAGAAAGTCGTTGATACTGTTCGATTCCTCTGTCCTTGCACACACTGAAGCATGGAGACTGAGTGAAATGGAAGGTTACAGCATGAGAAGATGGAAGCTTTGGAAGTTGATTATTCTGTATTCTCCAGTTCCCTGCGATGGTTTGAAGGAAGGAAGACAAATGTGAGCCCGGATATCTGCTTTGCCTTGCTGCGTTTTCAGTTTGTGTCGTTTTGTATGTTTCATTTATTATTGATTTCAGAGGGAGACACGGGTTCCACACCGGCCATGTGGATTCAGGGTTAAATGGATCGAAATATGAGCGTATCTACACCCGATATGATAAAACCACGATTCCGAGGTAAATTGCCATTAGGATAATTTGGTGCGTACTTGAACTGGGAATTTGGAATTGGCATTTTGGAAGGCTAATTATTTTAATAAGCAGAAAGACCTGCTGCTGAACACTTTGAAATGCTGTTTTTAAGTTGTAGGGTTCCACTGGAAATGATTGCTTTGAAGTCATTGCAGCATCTGCCCTGTAATATGTAAATGACAGGTCAAATTAGATAACGTGGCGGTTCAGTCAATAGCTGAGCGATCTGCTTACGTCTTCAGCCCTAATTCCATTAATTTTCCAGTAGTTGCTGTGTGATCAGATTAAATCGGTTATTTCACTCAGCCCTGTTTCTCGGAGCGTGTAACTGCAGAGTCCAAAATCGAGTTGTAACTTGTACCACAATTTCGACCCTCCGTGCGGAACACGGTTGTCCGCTGTCTTCCAGCAAGAATTCACCCTATCTACCACATGATCAACCTTCTGTTAGGAAGCCAAATCTGAATCAACGCAACCAGGTTTCCTTCGATCCCATGCCTCTGACCTTCTGAATGAGTCTACTATGGGGAGCTGATCAAACATCTGACCAGAATTAATGCACCCACATCGACTGTCCTGGTTCATCTGTTGGTTTTATTTTCTTTTTTTTTCAAATAATTCATTCTGACTCATGAAGGACAACATGCCATGTTGTCTCTCGTAGCCAGACTACGTTCCTCCAAATATTCATAATTTCCTTCTTCAATAATCCTCTCCAGTAGTTTACCCACTACTGATGTAAGGTTCCCTGGTCTGTAATTCCAAGAAGTACCCTTATTATCTTTCGTAAACAAATGAATAATATTTTCCACCCCCCCCCCCCCCATGTCATCCAGTTCTACTTCCGTGGCCAGCGAAGAGACAAAGATCCTGTCCAAAAGCTCAGGTATATCTTCTCTCGCTTTCCCAAATTACCTGCACTATATCCCTTCGGGGTACTGGGGAATCATCCATCATAATGTTTTCGAAGTTTCCCCCGAATCGTCTTTCTGAGCGTCTGCCTTTTTACGCTGTGTTCACATTCATCAATGTATTCAGTGAGGAGCTTCACTGCCTTTTTGGACTACAGAAATAAGTTTTCCTCTGATCTGCCCAGACTGTCTCCAGTCTCCGCCTGTTCTTCACAGTGCAATTCGCCAAGAACTTCTCAAGTCCCCTTCTACCTCTTCTAACTCCATTGTTAAATTCTTTTCCTTTCTACATTCTGACCCGCTATAGCCTTACCTGATTCTTTCTTCCTAATCTTTGTATCGTTCTTTCTTCCTCTTGAGGAGTTGTTCCAACTTTCTTGTCACCCAGAGTTACTTTACGCTATCATCCTTTCTCTGCTTCACGGAGACAAGCCTATACTGAACCCTATGTAAGTGCTCCCTATACAATCCCCTCATATTTGTTGCGCATTACCCTGAGTACATCATTTCACAATTTACCTTCCCAAGTTCCTGCCAGGTAGCACCATAATTCGCTGATCCCCAATTAAATAGATCCCATGCTCCCTTGTCAAGGTAAATGGAGGGGAGTTGTGCCCTGTTGTTCTGTAATGTTGAGCCGCGGAAAGATCTGTCACCTGATCCGTTTCCTTTTCTAATATTACATTCGGTACGGACTGTTCGGTAGTCCACCTGTCTTCGTATAGTGACATTAATCCTTCCTGGACACAACTGAGAAATTATGCTATACCGAAACTTTTTACCTTGGGGAGTTGCCAAATAATATTATGAAAGTTTAAGTTACCCATGCCAATAACATGGCAAATAACCATGTCCCGCTTCCCGATCGGTTCCTCACTGTTCTCGTCGCAGGTTTTTTTTTGTCAGAGGGGCGGCTGTATAGAATAGTCCAAATGAGGTGATCACATATCTCTGTTTGTCTCACTGTTGCACTCCGTATCTGCAGCTGCGATACTATCCCTGGTTTCCCATCGCATTCACTTTCCAGTTTGTTACCCGAATCTGCCCATTTTGAAACATCTAAACCCCGGAAATTCCGGAAGCTATCCCTGCCCTTGTGACAGTCGAGTGTCTGTGATAGTTTGGAACATACTTCAACCAATGTAACAATCACGCCAACAGCATTGAGCGTTTGTATTGCTACCTACCTGAACTGTATGAAGTCAGCAATCTTCCGCCAATTCTGCAATTTCCGGATGACCAGGCATATGATTGTTTGAATTTATGACATATTTACCAATCCGGTTCATTGTAAAACAGCTTTATTTGAAAACTCCGCTGAATTGTCATTAGACGGGGGCGTTATCTACACCGATGGCCATTTAATGTACACACATACTTCATTCCATTCCTCAGCTCTTCTCTGAATTTCCTCTGTGTCAGTGTATAGATACAAGTATTGGTGCATATGCTGAGCATTTGCAACATGAACCCAAATTGCTGTAGGATGTATACCGGGGAACTCAAATATCTGTCCTCGTAAAAATGGTTTTGCACTTGCCATTTTAGAGAACGGGCTACAGAGGGCATCCAAAATAATATGAAATTAGCTGATATAGAAAACAACAAAATCATCGATTTTCTGCGTTTTTCCACCTCGGTATCTTTCTGATTGTCGCTGCTTTGCCGAAGCCTTTTGCGGACTCTATTTGCCACAACGATATGCCTTACGGTTAACCCGTTAAACACCAGGATTAAGCCGATTGGTAGCAATGGTGTTAAAATACTGTCCAGTAATTCGTATCCTCTCCACTCGGGTGAAGTAGCGTATTCATATGTGCGGGTGCACCGCCACGGCGTGTTGTCAATGATGACGTGCGGTTCAAGGGCAAAGTAATACGGGACACATTTCCCGCAGCTCACTATAACCACGGTCACCATAACCACCGTTGCTGTTCTCTCGGTGCAATATCGCTCCCGCAGCTTTCGGCAACATATTGCGATGAAGCGATCGAAGGTAAAACTGACCGTAAACCAAACAGAACAGTCCCCTGTTGCAACCCGAAATACAAGTGTCAGAGCGCACACAGGAGTGATGAGCAGGGATCTGGAATAAATGTAGATATTGTTGGTCTGTTCCACTAAAGCAACAACGATAACCACCATCAGATCCGCTGTTGCCATTCCAACCAGGTAACGGGTGATGCATTTGGAGAGTCCGCATTTTCCCCGAGAAAGGATCACAATCGCCGTTAAGTTAACTGCAAGAAATTTGGAAACAAAATAGAAATATGGTCAGCTCCCTGAATGCCCCCATTCTACCGATGCTATGGTGGGTATGGTCTGTTTGGAAGAGGAAAGGGGGGAATCCAGTGTGTGCGGTCTCGGTCGCTGCACTCCGGCTGGAGAACAATGACGTATGTGAGTGTCAGTGGATTGTCGACCTTCCCACAGTTTAGAGCGAGGCATCCGAGTTGCACGACTCACGTACCGGTGAGCAGTCGATCGCTCCTGTAAACAACACCGTTTCCATTATTAGAGTTCAAAGAACAGACGAGATTATTTGTATCGGTGTCAAAGTGCCATCAAGGAGATATAAAGCACGAGTTCTCATTTACTGACTTACAGAAGAACAGACCTACGTGTCGAAAATAGACGGGACCGTCATTTAAATAAGCTGTCACATTGTTATAAGGTCGAAGTGTCTGCACTGATAGAGACTCGGGTCTGGAAAAGCAGAGACCAGCATCACTTCAGAAACTCTAGCGAGGTGAAATTGTGAAACAACGACAATATCGACACCAACGTAATTGAGAAAAGAATAAAACACTGCGTTCGAAATATAAAAAATGAAAATCAAACCATTGGATGCCTGAATCCTCCATTCCGGAAACACGTTTCAGCCGATGGTAGCATCTGTGCTCAGTAACAGTGCGGATACCGCAGCAGAGTAACGACGGCGCCATACATAAAGTAACCAGTTCCGGCATCTTACCGGGGACACCAACCGTGACAAGTGTGAGATAGAAAATGGCCGCGATGTAGTAAATCGCCGGATATCCCATATTCCGTCAGAAGCAGCGTTCAGTTGTACGGAGCGTTTCAGCTGCTCAGATGGACTGGGGATCGGTTTAGCAGACTTTTATTGAGGTGAGAGCAATTCCACTGAGGCAATTAGAGTTGCTATCACGTCAGGGACATTAGTGACAACCAAATGCACAAACATTTACGTTAAACTATTTTTACTCACTGCTCCCGTATCCCGAGTTTGACTCCTCAAGGGATATTGCAATCCATTTATATTAAAAGAACACATGATGTGGATTTTGCATGTTATTTTCCATGATACCCGGCTTCAGCTATTTAAGTAGCATAATGTTATATCATTGTTGCTTTTAAAACAGGCATTCATCTTGAAGTCAATCATCTTGTAATATTTGATCGTGCACATTCGCTTCTGAAATTGTGGGAAGGTGCTGGCGTCTGACATGAAGAACACTTCTCTATTATACGGGGAACAGTCATTCATCTTTTCGTTCGTTTAAAACAAAATATGATGTGAAATTTCGATGTTATTTTCCATGATACATGGCTTCAGCTATTTAAATAGGATATTTTTTATATCTGTGTAGCTTTCAAGGTAGGCATTCATCTTGTAGTCGATTTATTTTGTAACATTTGACGGATCACATTCGCTTCTGAAACTGAGGGAAGGAGTTTGTTCTGGTCGGTGAAATGGAGAACACTTCTTTATTAAAGGGTATAAAACACTTCTTATTCGTTCATTCTTTTGTTTCATTCGTTCCAATCATTCCGGGGGTTTGAGAGATGGAAATCATAGTGACAGCTGACATGTGTTACAATAAAATACACTGCCCATCTTCCTCCAAACACTTTAAAAGATCCACAGCGATATTCCAGACACCTGTGAACGAAATGGAACGTCTCCTCGGGAAGTTAGCGAGGGCTGTGGAGAGTTTGGAAGAACAATGTTTTCCAGCGCACACATGGGCCGTTTGGCAGGAACCTGCCCTCTCTCAGTGAATGACTTGATCACCTCATACCCGTGACGTGCGATGTAGTCAGTTTAACTTTAAAGATATTCTCAAACCTGCCACAATGCTATCACTATTTTTCCATCCATCCTCTCTTTGAACAAAAGTAGCAAGTGAAATCTGTGAACAATCTGCAGGTTTCCAGACTGTGCTGTTATTTGCCATTACATAGAGCATAGAATAGTACAGCACAATACAGGCCCTTCAGCCCACAATGTTGTGTTGACCCTCAGAAACACTGCCTTCCATATAACCCCCTCACCTTAAATCCCCCATATACTTGTCTTGTAATCTCTTAAACATCACTAGTGTATCTGCCTCCACCACTGACTCAAGCAGTGCATTCCACGCACCAGCCACTCTCTGAGTGAAAAACCTTCCTCTAATATCCCCCTTGAACTTCCCTCTCTTTACCTTAAAGCCATGTCCTCTTCCATTGTGTAGTGGTGCCCTGGGGAAGGGGTGCTGGCTGTCCACTCTATTTATTCCTTTTCATATCTTGTACATCTCTACCATGGCTGCTCTTATCCTTCTTCTCTCCAAAGCGTAAAGCCCTAGCTCCCTTAATCTCTGATTATAAGCCATACTCTCTAAAACAGGCCCCATCCTGGTAAATCTCCTCTGTACCATTTCCAATGCTTCCACATCCTTCCTATAGTGAGGCGATCAGAACTGGATACAGTACTCTAAGTATCGCCTAACTAGAGTTTATAGAGCTGCATTATTACATCACGTCTCTTAAACTCTATCCCTCGACTTATGAAAGCTAACACCCCATAAGCTTTCTTATCTACACTATCTACCTGTGAGACAACTTTCAGGGATCTGTGGACATGTACCCCCAGATCCATCTGCTCTTCCACACTACCAAGTAATCCTGCCACTTACTTTGTACTCTGCCTTGAGTTTGTCCTTCTAAAGTGTACCACCTCACCCTTCCCCGGGTTGAACTCCATCCGCCACTTATCAGCCCACTTCCGCATCTTTCAATGTCTCTCTGCAATCTTCGACAATCCTCTGTACTATCTATCACACCACCAACCTTTGTGTCGTCTTCAAACCTGCCAACCCAATCTTCTACCCCCACATCCAGGTCGTTAATGAAAATCACAAAAAGTAGAGGTCCAAGAACTGATCCTTATTGGACACCACTAGTCGGATCCCTCCAATCTGAATGTACTCCTTAAGCTGTCATTTTTTTCCTCCTGATTTACTGTCAGGTATATTGTCTTTCGAGCGTCACTCTATGAGCATGTGCAGAACACAGGATGCGTTTAAGCTCACCTGTCAATCACACTTCCTTCTGCTCTTGCAGTGCATCGCTCCGAGCCTATTGTGGTTTTCGTACCGATGAGCGGCCCTCGGCTTATTGGGGAAAGTCACACACTCTGTTTCCATTGTGGAACTCCTACTAATGTGCGGCCCTCGGTTGACAATTATCTTCCCCGAACGGTGGATTGAGAAGCCATACGGCTGTTCCACCGAAGTGAGCCATGTCTCCATGAAACAGAGAAGACAGCAGCCCCTCATTTCCCTCCGAAGCTGCAATGTTGCGCTTACGTAATGCATCTGTTTTCAAGTTATTGGACTTTGGCTAAGAAGATGCCGGGCAGGGAATGCTTCATAGCCCGTCGATTTAGTCTGGCTTGAAGTCTTCCGAACCGACCTCTTTTCCGGCAATGGCAATGGCTGACCTTCGCTGATCGCTGAAAGGTGCCGCACCTGCATTCCCGAGAGTCAAGTCCATCTGGTCCTTCAGCAGCTCGTTAAACTGCTGAGTAATTTAGACAGCTCAACAGTACGTTTCTTAAATGGAAATTAGGGGCTTCACATTGCAGCCACAATGGTTCAGCAGAACCACATCGAGACATTTGCGAACTGTCGGCAATACGTCGCGTGTATCGCCAGTGCCATCGTCGATCTTTGGATTTATAATCAAATATCAAAATTCCTAAAGCCTTATCAATAAAGTAGACATCCCGCTCTTACTTGAGCCTCCAAAATGCATCACCTCGTACATCAACTCTCTCCCGTCTATCCCACTCCCGCTTTCTACCGACACCAAACACCCAATTCTCCACTCTCTCTCCCATCGAAAATCTTTCCCCAACACCCGATCTTTCTCCACACCAGATTCCTCGACTTCCCCGGCCTCTCTGTCTCTCTGTCTCTCTCTCTCTCTCTCTCTCTCTCTCTCTCTCTCTCTCTCTCTCTCTCTCTCTCTCTCTCTCTCTCCTCTCTCTCTCCCCCCTCTCTCTCTCTCTCTCTCCTCTCTCATCTCTCTCTCTCTCTCTCTACTCTCTCTCTCTCTCTCTCTCTCTCTCCTCTCTCTCTCTCTCTCTCTCTCTCCTCTCTCTCTCTCTCTTTAATTATCCTGTATTTCATTGCACTGCGACAGTAAAGTTAAGAATTTCACCACATATCCCGATGATATTAAATCTGGTCCCGATTCTGATTCAGATGCAGCCGGGATGTGTTAGTTTGAAGTTAATTAGTTGAACGTCTGTCAGAACCTCGTGAGGCGATGGGCTGTACTGTGCTGTAATATTCTATGTTCTATGCTCTATCTAGTGTACCATATCTCACTATTTAAGTCCAGTCGATTAATTATTTAAAGCTACGACGCCTTCCTTTTCCAGATTACTCTCAATGCGTCTGATAATAGTGCAGGAGAATTTAACAACAATCGTCCATAAATGTGACTGCCGACCGCTGGATGATATCGATAGTTTTGCTTGGAAAGGACTCGTCAAGAACTACGAAATGATGAATTGTCCTCGGTGTTCGGACTACCCTGGTCATGGAGTATGAAGGGAAGTATCTGGACAAACAGGAACTTTCGATAGTCAGGATGGGCCAGTGGGTAGTAGGTCATGTCTAACCAACCTCACAGATCTTTACCAGGTAGTTACCCGCAATGCTGTTGCAGAAATTTGTCAGGTTTCCGTGTGGGTGGATGCTCGGGAAGGACCAGTCGCTTGGCTTTCACAATGAGGAAGTAAATTGGATTCGCCATTGGGTAGGTTGGGGAAGCTAGAGTGTGGTAATGGATGGTTGTCTCTGGGACTGGGGAGCTGAGATGAGTGGAGTGCCCAAGGTGTCGTTGCTGCATCCGTTCTTGTTTCTCATCTATATCAGTGATCTGGATAATAATGTCGTTAACGGGATCAGCAAATTTGCCGATGACAGCAGCATTACGGGTGTAGTCGACAGCGAGGAAGAGTACCGGAGCATGAAGCGGGATCTGGAGAGCTGGAAAAATAGGTTGAAAAATAGCGGATCGGATTTAATACAGACAAGTGTTAGATGTTGCACTCTGAGCCGACCAGCCAGGGTTGGTCTGACACAATGAGAAATAGGGCACTGAGGAGTACGATAGGACAAACGAATCTGGGAATGCAGGTCCATAATTCAGTGAAATTTGCGGCACAGTTACACAGGGTCGTAGAAAAAGCTTTCCGCGTTTGGCCTTCATAGATCAAAGTACAGAGTACAGGAGTTGGGATGTTACGCTGCTGTTCTTTAAGGCTTTATTGGGGCCTAATTTGGAATATTGTGTGCAGGAAAGATGAAAATAAGATTTAAATAATGCAGAAAGAAATTACACGGATATTGCCGGGACGGACTGAATGTTTTTAATTAAAAGGAAAGATTGCATACGTCAGCACTTTAGTTCCGATTGGGTAGAAGACCGAGAGGAGATTTGATAGACGTAGACAACATTATGAGGCGTATAGAGAGTGTAAATGCAAAGGGGTTTTTCCACTGATATTGGGTGCGAATTTAACTAGAAATCTGGGCGAATGGTGAAATGAGAATCTTTTAAAGGAAACATGAGGGAAAACTTCTTCTCTCAGAGGGTCGTCAGAGTGTAGACAGTGTTGCTAAAGAAAATAGCAATTGAGATTTCGATGTCAAAGTTTAAGAGATGATTGGATAAGTACTGGGATATGGATGGCCACGGTCCGGGTTCAGTCGATGGGAGTAGGCAGTTTAAGTAATTCCTCACTCTCCTGACGGGTTGAAGCCCCTGTGTCTGTGTAGTGATTCCCTATGTGTGTCTGACTGTATGTCTTGGTTAGAACTTCAGTGTCTCACAGCACCGACCAATCTAGAAAGTCGTTGATACTGTTCGATCCCTCTGTCCTTGCACACACTGAAGCATGGAGACTGAGATAATGGATGGTTACAGCATGAGAAGATGGAAGCTTTGGAGGTTGTTTATTCTGTATTCTCCAATTTCCTGCGATGGTTTTGAAGGAAGACAAGTGTGAGTTCGGATATTTGCTTTGCTCTCGCTGCGTTTTCAGTTTGTGTAGTTTTGTGTGTTTCATTTATTATTGATTTCAGAGAGAGACACGGATTCCACACCGGCCATGTGGATTCAGGGTTAAATAGATCGAAATATGAGCGTGTCTATACCCGATATGATAAAACAACGATTCAGAGGTAAATTGGCTGCAGGATACATTAATGCGTACTTGAACTGGGAATTTGGAATTGGCATTTTGGAAGGCTGGTTATTTTAATGAGCAGCAAAACCTGCTGCTGAACATTTTGAAAAGCTGTTTTTAAGTTGTAGGGTTCCATTGGAAATGATTGCTTTGAAGTCTTTGCAGCATCTGCCCTGTAATATGTAAATGGCAGGTCAGTGTAGATAACGTGGCGATGCAGTCAATAGTTCAGCGATTTGCTTACATGGTCGCCTCTAATTCCATGAACTTTCCAGCTTTTGCTGGGGAGTCAGAATAAATCGGTTATTTCCCTCAGCCCTGTTTCGCGGAATACTGCAACTACAGAGTCCAAAAAGAGTTGTAAATTGCACCAGAATTTCCGTTGCCTTCCAGCAAGAAGTCACTCTATCTGTTAGGAAGCCAATTCTGAATCAACACAGCCAGGTTTCCCTCAATCCCATGTCTCCTGACTTTCTGAATAAGTCCAGTATGGGGAACTGATCAAGCGCCTGACCAGAATTAATGCACCCACATCGTCTGACCTGGTTCATCTGTTGTTTTTATTTATTTTTTCAAATAATTCAATCTAGTTCATAAAGGACAACATGCCATGATGTCTCTCCGTAGCCAGACTACGTTCCTCCCAATACTCATAATTTCCTTCTTCAATAATCCTCCCCAGTAGTTTACCCACTATTGATTTGAGGCTCCCTGGTCTGTAATTCCAAGAAGTATCCCTATTATCTTTCGTCAACAAATGAATAATATTTTCCACCCCCCCCCCCCATCATCTTGCTCTACTTCCGTGGTCAGCGAAGCCACACATACCCTGTCCAAAGGCGCAGCAATATCTTTGCTCGCTTTCCCAAATTACCTGGACTATATCCCTTCCGGTACCGGGGAATCATCGATCATAATGTTTTCCAAGTTTCCAGCGAATCCTCTTTCTCAGCGTCGGCATGTTCGAGCATATCTGCCTTTTGACGCTGTGTTCACATTGATCAATGTATTCAGTGAGGAGCTTCACCGCCTCCTTGGACTCCAGACACAAGGTTTCCTCTTTTACCTCTGATCTGCCCACACTCTCTCCAGACTCCTCCTGTTCTTCACAGTGCAACTCGTCAAAGCCTTCTCAAGTCCACATTGTGACTCGCCATAATCCTACCTGATCCTTTCCTCCTAATCTTTAATTATCGTTCTTTTTTCCTCTTGAGGAGTTGTTCCGACTTTCTTGTATCCCAGGGATACTTTACACTGTCATCCTCTCCCTGCGTCACTGAGACAAGTCTATACTGAACCCCATGTAAGTGCTCCCTAAACAATCTCCACATATCTGTTGCGCAATATCCCGAGTGCAACATTTCCGAATGTACGTTCCTAAGCTCCTGCCAGGTAGCACCACACATCGCTGACCCCCAATTAAATAGATCCCATGCTCCCTGGTCCTAAAGCTGTGCAAGGTAAATGGAGCGGAGTTCTCCCTGTTTGTTCTGAAATGCTGACCCGCGGAGAGATCTGTCACCTGACCCGTTTCCTTTTCTAATATTAGATCTGGTATGGAATGCTCGCCAGTCAGCCTTTCTTCTTATAGTGACATGAATCCTTCCTGAACACAACTGAGAATTCATGCCATACATAAACATTTAACGTTGGGTAGGTGCCAAAGAATATCAGGGAAGTTGCTTTTGCCCGTGCCAATAACATGGCTCATGACCAGGTTCCACTTCCCGATCGGTTCCCCGCAGTTCCCCTTGCGTTTTTCTTTGTTAATCTGGTGGGCGGCTGTACAGAATACTCCAAATGGGGAGAACACGCCCTTCATGTCTCTGTGTTCGTCTAACAGTCGATTAACAAACGAACGCTCCACGTAGTCCTCCCTTTCTGCAGCTGCGATACTATCCCTGGTTTCCCATCGCACTCCCTTTACACTCTGTTACCCGACCCTGTCCATTTTGAAACATCGAAAATGCGGGAAGCCCTGCAGCCATCCCTGCCCTTGTGACAGTCGAGTGTCTGTGATAGTTTGGAACATACTTCAACCAATGTAACACTCACGCCAGCAGCACTGAGCGTTTGTATTGCTACCTACCTGAACTGTATGAAGTCAGCAATCTTCCGCAAATTCTGCAATTATCGGATGACCAGGCATATGATTGTTTGAGTTAATGACATATTTGCCAAACCTGTTCATTGTAAAACGGCTTTATTTGAAAACTCCGCTGAATTGCTATTGGACACGGGCGTTATCTACACAGATGGCCATTTAATGTAAACACATACTTCATTCCATTCCTCAGCTCTTCTCTGAATTTCCTCTGTGTCAGTGTATAGATACAAGTATTGGTGCACATGCTGAGAAACTGTAACATGTACCCAAATTGCTGTAGGATGTATACTGGGGAACTCATATATCTGTCCTGGTAAAAATAGTTTTGCGCTTGCCATTTTAGAGAATGGGCTACATAGGGCATCCAAAATAATACGAAATTAGCTGATATAGAAAACAACAAAATCATAGATTTTCTGCGTTTTTCCACCTCGGCATCTTTCTGATTGTCGCTGCTGTGCCGAAGCCTTCTGCGGACTCTATTTGCCACAACGATATGTCTTACGGTTAACCCGTTAAACACCAGGGTTAAGCCGATTGGTATCAATGGTGTTAAAATACTGTCCAGTAATGCGTATCCTTTCCACACGGGTGAAGTAGCGTATTCATATGTGCCGGTGCACCGCCACGGCGTGTTGTCAATGATGACGTAAGGTTCAAGGGCAAAGTAATACGGGACACATTTCCCGCAGCTCACTATAACCACGGTCACGATAACCACCGTTTCTGTCCTCTCGGTGCAGTATCGCTCCCGCAGCTTTCGGCAACATATTGCGATGAAGCGATCGAAGGTAAAACTGACCGTAAACCAAACAGAACAGTCCGTCGTTACAGCCTTAAATACAAGTGTCAGAGCGCACACAGGAGTGATGAGCAGGGATCTGGAATAAATGTAGATATTGTTGGTCTGTTCCACTAAAGCAGCAACGATAACCACCATCAGATCCGCTGTTGCCATTCCAACCAGGTAACGGGTGATGCATTTGGAGAGTTCGCATTTTCCCCGAGAGAGGATCACAATCGCCGTTAATTAACTGCAAGAAATTGGAAAAAAATATATAATCAGAATGATTGTAGATATTGTTGGTCTGTTCCACTAAAGCTACATCGATAGGCACCATTACATCCGCTGCTGCCAACTCCAACCAGGTAATGGGTGGCTACCTTCCGACAGGTTATTGCAAGGCGTATGAGTTCTATGTCTCATGTACGGAGAATAGTCGCTTGCTCCTGTAAGCAACACCATTTCCATTATTAAAGGTGAAAGAGATGACAGGACTGTTTGCAGCGGCGACAAAGAGGAATCAAGGAGATATGAAGCAGGGGTTCAGAAAGCCTAGCGAAGAGAATTTATGAAACAATGTCAATATCAGCACCAACTTAATTATCAATAAAAGAGAACACTATGATCAAAGTATGGAAAATGGAAATAAAACCATTAGATGCCTGAAGACTCCATTCCAGAAACACGTTTCAGCCGACGGTAGCATCTGTGCTCAGTAACAGTGCGGACACCGCAGCAGAGTAACGACGGCACCATACATAAAGTAACCAGCTCCGGCAGCTTACCCGGGACACCAACCGCTACAAGTGCGGGATAGAAAATGGCCGCGATGTAGTAAATCGTCGAATATTCCATATTCCGTCAGAAGCAGAGTTCAGTAGTGCGGAGCGTTTCAGCTGCTCAGATGGACTGGTGATCAGTTTAGCAGACTTTTATTGAGGAGAGAGCAATTCTACTGAGGCAATTAGCGTGGTTATCACGCCAGGGACATTAGTGACAACCAACTGCACAAACACTTACGTTAAACTATTTTTACTCACTGTTCCCGTGTCATGAATTTAACTCCTCAAGGGATATTGCAATCTATGTCCAGGTACCTTAGAACAAAATATGATGTGCTTTTTTTCCACGTTGTTTCCCATTTTACCTGGCATCAGCTGCATCTGTTTTGCTTTTAAAGTCGGCATTCATCTTGAAGTCGTTTATTTTGTAACATTTGACGGAACACATTTGCTTCAGAAATTGAGGGAAGGAGTTTGTTCTGGCGGGTGAAATTGAGAACACTTCATTATTCAAGGGGAACATTCGTTCATTCTTTTATTTCGTTCGTTCCAGTCATTCCGGGCGCTTTGAGTGTTGGAAATCAGAGTGACTTCTAACATGTGTCACAATAAAATAATTTATTCCTCGAAATAATTTAAAGGATCCACTGCGATATTCCAGAGATCTGTGATCAAAAAGGGAACGTGTTTTCGGGAGATTAGAGAGGGCTGTGGACAGTTTTAAGAACAATGTTTTCCAGCGCACACATGGGCCGTTTGGCAGGAACCTGACCTCTGCCAGTGAATGACCTGACCACCACATACCCGTGACCTGCGATGCAGTCTATTTAACTTTAAAGATATTCGCAAACTTGGGACAATTCCATCGCAATTTCTCCATCCATTCTCTGTCTGAACAAAAGATGCAAGTAAAATCTGTGAACAATGCGCAGGTTCCTGATTTACTGTCTGGTATATTGCCTTTCGATCGTCACTATAAGTCTGTGCAGAACAGCGGATGTGTTCAACCTCACCTGTCAATCACACTTCCTCCTGCTCCTGCAGCTTACTTACCGCTTACCTCGGCCTATTGGAGAAAGTCTTACCAGTTTGTTTACATTGTGGAACTCGTACTAACGTGCGGCCCTCGGTAGATTCGAGAGAATATCACCTCTGCCTTCAAATTCATACTTTCAAAGTGAATCACTCCGTAACGTTCCGGGTTGAACTCCATCTGTAACTTCTCAGCGCTGCTCTGCGTCCTGTCACTGTCCTGTTGTAATCTGTAACTACCTTTTATGCTATCCATACTTCCATCAATCTCCACATCAATGCAAATAAGCGACCCCTCTACCTCCTCATCCAAATCGTTCATAAAAATACAAAAATCCGGGGGTCTCCGATCTGATCTCTGCAGGACGCCACTGGTCACCGACATCCGGAGTGAAAACGCTCCATCCACAACTATCCTCTGCTTCTGTGGGCGTCATTTCTGAATCCACCAGACAACGTTCCGTGGATACCAAACCTTCTGACATCATGAATGGTCCTACCATGGCTAGGGTTAGGGTCAGGGTTAGGGTTATGGTTATTAAAATGCATTTATACCAGATCCATTAAGCCCCACTTTATTTGCAGAAGACCACGTAATAAACACATTCTCCCATCTGTTTCTCTCTTTCATTTTCCCCGCTTTGACTCGGGCGAGTGCAAACATGTGAACAATCCTTCTCCTCAGGGTACAAACCGGAAGTGGTTGCCCAACTCACTGAGTGGACAACTGCTCTTCATCCGCATTACCGTCGATTGCCTGAAACGTGAATCTAAGAGTATGATCTTATCTCGGTCCAGAGCATCCCCTTGACAAGATGCTTTCTGGAACTGACCTACTAGATGACATTGACTATCTCCAAGGGGTTTGAATTGGTTAATATGATACGAGTCCAACTTGTTTGGAACAGTCTGACTTCTATATACTGATGGACTGGCTCTGCCAGCGATATCATATGTCCCTACAAATCGCGAAGCTATAAAGGGGCTTGGCTGATGGAAAGACATCATAACTTTCTGTCCGATTTCAAACTCCCGTGGTTTTGTTCGCACCTTAAAATAAGCTTTGCTTTGCTGTTTCTTCCATCTCCTCTTATGGGCGACGACATAATAGACCTACTTAATAGAGTCAATTAATTGCTGTTTGCATTTTACCTTTCCAATGCCACCAAACTGGGTTGATGATAAATCCAGCCCAAACAAGGATTCTAACCCTTTTATTATCGCATTGTCTTTAAAGTCCCGGTCATCCATTCAGCAATTGCTCTGTATTGTGGTCGATAAGGGATACCAACCTGTGTTTTTCCACAAACAGCTTCATTACCTTTTGTATTGCCTGTGCGGTCTATCGGGGACCATGATCCGATTCTAGAATCCTCGGCAGTGCACGACGGGTAAAAACTCTCTCCAAACAAAATCCTGGCTGCAACGTCAGCGGTTTTCATTATCTAGTTGGGAAAGCCTCTCTCCACTTGGTGAACGCATCCACTATCTCGGGGATACAGTTCAGTCTTCCAGGGGATGGAGGTGAAGATCAAACAAAATAAACCTGCAAGTTAACACATGGTCTCTCTATGGGGCGTAACCTGAAACTGCTTTTCTAGCCGATTTATCTGTGTTGTCACTGTTCACAAATCAAACAATTCTTACAATAATGTTGTACATCTCCTCGCAGTTTTGGCCACCAACACAGATTCTTCAACTGTTCCATAGCTCTGTCTTATCCTCGATGCCCACAAGTGTCATGGTGACAATACATCATCTGGTTTCCTTCACAATCCCGCTCCTCAAATTTACCACTATCAAGTATAATCCAAATCCGTGCCTGTATCCATCGATATTTCCCATAATCTTCAGACTCCTCTCCTGTGTGTACCTTTGCTAACTCCTGATCCTGTTGTTGTTTCATGACTAAGTCTATATGTGAACAGTATATGTACAGTATGTGTACAGTTTGCTGGTTTTTCTATTATTCCTACCTCTATATCTGGATTCCATTTCACCACCCAAGTTTATTCCAGTTATGACTAGCTCACCAGCCCTCCTGTTCCTTTCTGGGGATGTCTTTAAGTGAACCTCCACCTTTTTAATCCATCAGTGTTTTCTCTTGCCTTCTCAAATATTTACTTCATCAAGGGAGGTGATGACAAAGGTTTGCCTTCTATTGGGATATAACCTCTAGATTCCCATAACGGTAAATATTCAGTCAAAGCACATGAGCATCCAGTGAATGAAGGGAGATGGGTCATGTACAATAATCACAATTTAGTCTCATTCGGTATCTTGTTCAGCGCAGGAGTAGTGAGTCACAGGGCTTGTTCCTGTTCTCTGCTGTTCCATGATCCCAACATGTCCAGGTGATGTGTTCACATTTTAATGTGAATCTATTCGCCATCCGCTGTCCATTCACCTACTTTCAACTCGTTCTTCTGCACTGACCGGGGTAACATAGGACCAGGTGTCTTGCATCACCGGAACAAGCTCTCCCGCCAGCCATGTCCCTGACGAGTGGAACATTCCCGGCTGTGCAGTGACGTACCAGTGACTGCAATTTCCCAGAGTTCATCAGTCAACCGCCTGCTGCAATGTGAACCTTTGGATAATTCCAGATGTCAAACTGGAGCTTCCCTCGAATTCCTGCTCCCAAACTCTCAGTGCTGCACAGAACAACGTAGTTGCAATTTTCCAAATCAAAATGCATGGCATATTACAGAGGAGTCCGAAACTGTCATCAGAAAATCAAAAAGATTCTTATATTGTTTATGAGTGGGATATAACTCGATTAGATTCACGCACCGGTTCACATTGAGGAATATGTGACAGATTCAGCAAACGCAAGAGTGCCGAGATACACGGTGAAGGCAGCAATTTAGAATTGCTGAGGGAAATGTATTCATATAAATAATGCAGGTACATGAGACAGGCTGCTTTGGTGGGTTTTATTTCGATCAATTTATGAAATTAATTACGCACTTATTTTTAAAAAATAATTAAGATATTTATTTTGCTTATTTTCATTCAACGTTTCAGAAGTTGTGTTGCCGAACCACAGAGGTTTACGGATCAGATGTTGCTCACTTGGCGCTGCGTGGTTTAGCAGCGAATAGCATGCAGAATTATGCCGGGCCGAACGGTCTGTTTGCCATATGACCCTATGACGCTGAATGTGCTGCTCAACACAACCGTCATTATTCATCAGTTCACAGTCCCTCTCACAATTTTAACATCTTCCAACTGCAGAAGACTCTTGTTCTAAGAATAGCTCAGTGAATACAGATTCTATTTTAAGAGTATTCACTAGATTGGTGGAACAGCGGGAAAGAAGGAGAAAAAAACCCACCGGCTCACACTGAGTCAGATATTCACAGGTACGGGACTGAGACAACATCCGTAACGCTGGAGCAGACAGATACAGAACGAAACCGACACTTACACGATAGTAGAGACTGACAGATACAGAATAAAACCCACACTCCCACACTGTAGCACAGACTGACAGATACAGAATGAAACCCACACTCTCACACTGTAGCAGAGACTGGCAGATACATAATGAAACCCACACTCTCACACTGTAGCAGAGACTGACAGATACAGAATGAAACCCACACTCTCACACTGTAGCAGAGACTGACAGATACACAATGAAACCCACACTCTCACACTGTAGCAGAGACTGACAGATACAGAATGAAACCTACACTCTCAGACTGTAACAGAGACGGGCCTGTACAGAATAAAATTCACACACTCACAGAGAACCAGAGAATGACAGAACCCCACACTCCCAGTCTGTGGGAGGGACTGCTATCCACAAAATGAATACGCCCCCCACTCTCACATTGCACCCGAGACCGGTGGGTAGAGAATGAAGCACCCTTTTCACTTTATACCGGCGACTAGCAGGGTAAAATGAAACACACATCCTCATATTATCCATCTGAATGTCTCCCCTTTGTTGATTGTCTCTGCACTGCTGTCGTTCTATCTCACTAATTCTACATCTTAAGTGAACTACATATCAACCATCTCTTCATTTCCAGCTTGAGACCTACTGAATCATGAATCCTTTGCTCTCTGGCAGCCTGGGATATTGCTCTCTGCTCTCCCAGTTTACACACACACACACACACACACACACACACACTCATACACACACACACACACACACACACACACACACACACACACACACACACACACACACACACACACACACACACACACACACACACACACACACACACACACACCTTTTCTTCGGCTGCCCATCAATTTTCTTTTTTTAATACTTTATTTACAATTTTCAGTTTTACAAAGACAAAACATATTGAAGACGTACAAAACAATACAAAGGAAATGCAGCTCCAGGTGGAGCACAGACAAAACAAATCAAAAACAAGAACAAAAAGGCAGCCAGATAATTTACAAGATTACATAAATATACTTACAAAAATAAAGTTGATACAATAGTGGTATCACGGAAGCAATGTGAAATAAAATGAGTAAAGGAATCCGGTTCGGCACCGCACCCACTCATGGGACTAGACAGGTCAAGGTCACAATGTATGTGAGGTAATATGACACTGAGCCAAGAAAGGTCCCCTTATTCTCTCAAATATATTCCGTGTATTGGGGTCGTGCAGATGCACGAGTTCAATCTTCCAAATTCACAATTTTTCGCTGTCTCCAAGTTAGACACTACGTTAACGAATAGTTCCCACACTTCGAACCTATTTCCACCACACATCCCTTCCTTGAAAACCTTTTGCTCCCTCCAGACTCCAAATAGTTAATATCAAAATTTTTGAATTGTTTTACTCCTTTGCTTTCTACAGATTTTATTAGGGAAGCCTGGGCTAGGGACTTGAACTCAGAGATATCAGCGGAACTTTGGGAGGAGGCAATGTCCCGGGTTCACTGTTGTTCTATTAACGCTACAGGTTAATCCAGTGCAAGGTGATACATAGATTGCTTTATTCAAAAACAAAACTGAATCGCATCTTCCCATCTGTGTCTCCTGATTGCGACAAGTGCCGCTCTGCCGAGGGCTCACGAGCACATCTTTTCTGGTTTTGCCCTACATTATACAACTTTTGCACTGCAATTTTTGAGCGGCTCTCAAAAGCCTCTTGTAGAGACATTCAGCCGAATCACGACCTCGCCATCTTTGGATGCTCTGCACTGACTCTTGAGTTGCCGCACGACATGCGGATTGCTCTGCATCTAGGAATGGTGGTGACTAAGAAACTTATTCTTCTGACCTGGAAGTCTACTACTCCACCCACCTTTGCACACTGGCTCAAGGAGATGTCCATCGATTTTCGATGTTGACTGAGGCCTTCGCAAGTTTGTATGGGAGACCGGCAGCTGCCCATGCTGCAAGTCTCCCCTCTTCACGCCACCGATGTTGTCGAAGGGAAGGGCATTAGGACCCATACAGCTTGGCACCAGTGTCGTCGCAGAGCAATGTGTTGTTAAGTGCCTTGCTCAAGGACACACACGCAGCTAAGATCGAAACAGCGATCTTCAGATCACTAGACCGACTCCTTATCCACACACGCCGCCCACGCACGCACACACACACACATTCACACATTCACACATATGCATACACACAGCGATACACACACACAAATATACACACAGACATACATACACATCTACACATAAACACACAGATGTACAGACTCAAGCAAACACACACACACACACACACACACACACACACACACACACACACACACACACACACACACACACACACACATACACACACACGTAGAGAAGATAGTTTAAGAGATGGAGGGATGGAGGGATCCCTGGACAGCTCTGAGCTTCAAGATATCGAGAATATATATTGTACTGGGAACCTGATAAAAATGACTTCAACATCGGTGTCGTCCAGGGCTGATGGAGAACTGGACAGAGTATCCGTGTACACAGCGGGGATGTTTTATATCTGGAGGCACATAGCGTGACGGGGTGGAGCAGCTGAATTTAAAAAAATGTGGAAGATATTAAACTGAAGTCTGTAGGAGGAGAGTGGGAGGGGTTTTCATGTGTCCCTGGATCCAGAGCACAGTGAGGGGAAAGCGGATTTATTTGTAGATGAAACAGCGGGCGTGACAGTGAAAAGCGGCAGAAAATGGTGGAACCACAGTGAAAGTTTCTGTTTGGAAAATAGGAACAGTCGTGACCGCTGCCAATACAACTATGAAAAGTTGTAAATAGGGCGGCTCATTGTTCACTTACCGGTCTCATTACACGTTTTGGTCAAATTACACAGAGGGATCTGACTGAGGTAATGCCAATGGCATTGACGTGTTCATGTTACATACCAACAGTATTTGCACCTGAGACACTGCCGGTGATGTAATTTGTTTGTTCAGTAACAATGGTGGGAGGTGGGACCTTGTCACTGGAGATCGATCCCCTGTATAAATCAGAGCCTGTTGCAGTACGTCAGCCCAGAGTGTCTTGCCGAGCTGTGGAATTCAGAGCAATCACCTTCACTGTGTCACTCAAATGGGATATCCAGTAATCTGGCGGATAGAAGAGATTTACTTCCCTGTTATTTCAGCCGTTGGAATTCCCGGTAAGCCGCTGTCACGCCTGCAAACGGCAGGAACTGAGAGTTAATTCCGGTGTTCTGAAGAGTTTCTATCGCTACTTGTTTCCACAGCCACCTGTCCAGTCCCCGCATTTCAGTCATGGGCGGAAGGCGCTGACAATATTAATCCCATTGCTTTCGCAGCAGACAGCGCTCCATATTGGAGCCGAGATGCTGCCTTTGACTGAAATCTTCTCCGCTGGCTCGATATCATGTAATAATTGTGAATCAAAATGTCTGCACAGGAGGACACCGGGCTACACTGCATCCGTGGGAGCCAGCCGACCTTCTGTTCTGTCCGTATGAATCGACTGTGAATTGCCTGACTGGGTGATGGAACAACGCGAATGGCTCATTTATGTTAGAAATATGAGCAGAGGGAACCGCCGATGTGGATTTCATTTCATTCCTGTTCGGCTCAGACCAGTGACGTTGGTATATCAGACCCATTCCTTACTGCGGCCAGGAAGCGTTTAACCAGCTGTCATCTGGTCGCTTTGGGAATTCACCCAGATTGAACCCATTTACAAAACTCGCGGAGAGTTCTCTGTCACGCCGATATTTCACACTGTCAGCGGGTTCATATGTTCTGGGTCCAGTATCCACCATTTCAAACAGAAAAATAAAACAAGATCAAGTCTAATAATAATAATTTTGTTCTATTGCCCTGACAGGTCAGTAATTTCTCTGTTTCCCTCCCTCTCTCTTGCAGTTAACCTGGTGGCGATTGTTATCCTGTCCCGAGGAAAGTGCGGTCTCTCCAAATGCATCACTCGCTACCTGCTGGGAATGGCAGCGGCCGATCTCCTGGTCGTTATCTCTGACCCTCTGCTGAACTGGACTGTTCTCACATACTTTCGGTCTTCCTTCCTCCATTGGACTCCCGTTTGTAGGATTGTTATTTGCCTGCTCATAGGAAGCACCGGGGTCTCTGTCTGGCTGACAGTCGCGTTCACCTGTGACAGATTTGTAGCCATTTGTTGTGAAAAGCTGAAAACGAAATATTGCACGGAAAGAACGGCGGCTGTGGTTATCGGAACAGTGAGTGTTCTGGGCTATTTAGAAAGTGTCACTTTCTACTTTACATTGGAGCCTTCGATGATAATTGATGGAGTTTTCTATGGCTGTATCACCAAAGAGAGCTTCTATACATCTCCCTCGTGGTCCACACTTCTTATGATTCATCGCATTTTCATGCCTTGTCTCCCGTTTGTTCTGATTTTATTGTTTCATACTCTGACGGTCAGACGAATTTTGTCCGCTAATAAAGTCCGGATGGGGCTCCGGGGCCGCAGCAACGGAAAGAATGACAAGGACCCGGAGATGGAGAACCGAAGGAAATCGGTGGTTTTACTATTCAGTATAACCGGTAGTTTTATACTTCTGTGGTTAACTCTGCTGGTTTTTGATATTTACGTTCTGATTGCAAACATCCCTCGTTACTCGGACACGGATCCGATTTATATCGCAGAATCCACGGCGACGATGCTGCAGATCCTCAGCTCCTGCACCAACACATGTATTTACGCCGTGACTCAGAGCAAGTTCAGAGAGGAGCTCAAGAACGCGGTGAAATACCCGCTAAAACTGTTAACCAAATGCCTTAAAACATAGAGCCACTTGTTGGTTTCTGCCGGAGATTTCAGTCAAACACCATGTTTCCTCCATAATCTATCCACTTGCCGGTATGTGGAACCAGGATAACAACTGAGCGCTCTGAAATACGCATGCGTTTTGTGATGATATATTTCACTCGCTGTTTACCCCGTACGGGTGAAATGTGTCCTTCATCAAATATGTAATTTGTAGCGGTCACCTCAGCTGTAATTCACCCCGATGGAGGGTCTATAGTCAGATCCTGCCCGTTTGATTTTAATAAACTCCCTTACATCTGACAGCGTTTTACTCTGGGTTGGTCCAGTTAGGAAGAATCCTCTCCCTTTTCTCCATTCTCTCCGTTGTTTCTGATTCTTCCTTTTCAGTGACGCTCACGGTGTTTTACTCCCAATATCTCTCACGTTGTCCTCGCTCACTCCTTCCCCCACACCGGTGAGGGGAGCGTGATCAGACTGAAACATAGCGGAGGTGTGTGTGTGTGTGTGTGTGTGTGTGTGTGTGTGTGTGTGTGTGTGTGTGTGTGTGTGTGTGTGTGTGTGTGTGTGTGTGTGTGTGTGTGTGTGTGTGTGTGTGTGTGTGTGTGTGTGTGTGTGTGTGTGTTTTCTTTCCTTTTCCAACTCCTTTTCCATCTCCGGACTGCTCCGCTTTGTCCTTTCCTATCTGCCTCTTTATCTCCGTTCACATTCTGTGGTCCCGTGAAAATCTGTTTCCTCTGTTCCCTGTTTCTCTCTGTCCACAAGTCCGGTCCCGTTCTGAACAAAATCTAATCTCATTGTAGACGAGTGAGTTTCACCGTGAGGGAAACATGATCGGGCTGGAACATGCGTTCTTTTCCTTCTTTTTCAACTCCATCTCCATCTCCGACCTGCTCCCTCGTTGTCCCCGCATATCTCCGGCTTTATCTCTGTTCACATCCTGAGGCTCCGTCACAGTCTGATTCTTTCCCTCTGTTTCCCTCTGTTCTCTGTTTCTCTCTGACCACAACTTCCGTCCGGTCGCGTACTGAGCAAAGTAAATCTCATTGCAGGAACATATATTTATATTGATCATCAAAGTACGCTGAAATTTAATGATCGTCAAGAGCAACAGGAAAAAGTTTTTTGTTTATTTTTTTCTCTCTCGACTAACTGAGCTCTACCTGGAAGTTTTATCGATGTATGAAAAATAAAAGAATGATACCGGAAATCCGAATTAAAATTACTTTAAAAGATGTTGTACCGCTTTCTGAAGGAACATTACTCACTCTGTTACATTTCCAGTTCCGTCTCACTGATGTCTGTCCTGCCACCGATCAGCGTTACACAACACCGGTGATTCTCCTCGCCCGCGGTTGACGGAAGCAGGAGTCGACACGACAGATACCTTTTCGAGCGCAGAATAGATTTCTGTATCTCACGCCAGATAATACTAACTCAACGCTTTATCATAAATAATGTTTCGAGTTCTGGTCACCGAATTATAGGAAAGATATCAATAAATTAGAGAGAGTGCAGAGACGATTTACTAGGATGTTACCTGGGTTTCAGCACTTAAGTTACAGAGAAAGGTTGAACAAGTTAGGTCTCTATTCATTGGAGCGTAGAAGGTTGAGGGGGGATTTGATCGAAGTATTTAAAATGTTGAGAGGGATAGATAGGGTTGACGTGAATAGGCTGTTTCCATTGAGAGTAGGGGAGATTCAAACGAGAGGACATGATTTGAGAGCTAGGGGGCAAAAGTTTAAGGGAAACACGAGGGGGTATTTCTTTACTCAGAGAGTGATAGCTGTGTGGAATGAGCTTCCTGTAGAAGTAGTAGAGGCCAGTTCTGTTGTGTCATTTAAGGTAAAATTGGATAGGTATATGGACAGGAAAGGAGTGGAGGGTTATGGGCTGAGTGTGGGTAGGTGGGACTAGGTGAGATTAAGAGTTCGGCACGGACTAGGAGGGCCGGAATGACCTGTTTCCGTGCTGTGATTGTTATATGGTTATATGGTTTATATGATACGTAAGGATTATGTCCAATCTCCGGCCACCGTTAGCACAAATGCAGCGTGAATCCCAAGCGACGACATTCTAGTCTTGGCCAATTTAACTCCCAATCAGATTGAGTGGCTTAAAGACTACAACATAATTGCCTGGCAAGATTAAATGACAAGAGCTTCGCATTCCGGAGTTGGTAATGACCTGGGGCTAATTTTGCCTCGTGAAGGCAGCGCAGTTTCCAATGTTGTTGACTGTTGTCCAAGTCTAATCGCAAACTGGAGAACATCTGCAGACGCTGGAAATCAAAGTAATACCCACACAATCCTAAGGAGCTCAGCAAGCCGGGCAGAATCTATGCAAAAGAGTAAACAGTCAATGTTCCGGGCCGACACACTTCATCAGGGAGATCCCATTTAATAGGAGCGGACGTTTCTACCATAATTATATGTATATGACGATGAGCGGCATTGATCGTGTGGTTAACCCGAGGCTTTTTCCCCCGGGACAAAGTGGCTAACACGCGGGGTATACTTTTAATGTGCTTGGAAATAGGTACCGGGGGAATGTCAGAGTTCAGTTTTCACACAGAGAGTGTTGGGTGCGTGGAAAACACTGCCGGCGGCGGTGATGGAAGCGAATACAATAGGGTCTTTAAGAGCCTCTCGGACAGGTACATGGAACTTTGAAAAGTAGAGGTCTATGCACTGGGGAAATCCAAGGCAGTTTCTAGAGTGGGTTTCATGGTGGGCACAACATTGTGGGCCGAAGGGCCTGTAATGGACTGTAGGTTTCTATGTTCTATGTTTTTTAATTGTAGTGTCGGCGACAGACGTTATACCCCCAGACATGCCTCTCACAACTGCTGGTAATTGTGCAGAGCACTGTGCAATGGGTTGTCTGCGGTCCCGTGTCGTTCTGATAAATAGCCATCTGTAAACCCTTGACATGCTATCCTGCTAATCGCCCTTAAGTATTGCAAAAAAAAAGTCACTCATTATCACGACCTGGTTTTGGAACTGGTAAACTAAGAGAATTGCAGGGACTGCAGGTTGTTACAAGCCCTTCCTGATCGAATAGTGCTTTATGACAGGTTTCATGCTTTACATTGCCCTCAGTGACAAATCATGTAGCCGTATACATGATCTGTCGTGTATATAAAAGTACGAGGAAAGACATTCTTGCCATAGAGGGAGTACAAAAAGGTTCACCAGATTGATTCCTGGGATGGCAGGACTTTCATATGAAGAAAGACTGGATTGACTAGGCTTATACTCGCTGGAATTTAGAAGATTGAGGGGGGATCTTATTGAAACATATAAATTTCTGAAGGGATTGGACAGGCTAGATGCAGGAAGATTGTTTCCGATGTTGGAGAAGTCCAGAACGAGGGGTTCACAGTTTAAGGATAAAGGGGAAGACTTTTAGGACCGAGATGAGTAAAAACCTGTTCACACAGAGAGTGGTGAATCTGTGGAATTCTCTGCCACAGGAAACAGTTGAGGCCGGTTCATTGGCTATATTTGAGAGGAAGTTAGATATGGCCCTTGTGGCTAAAGGGATCAGGGGGTATGGAGAGAAAGCAGGTACAGGGTTCTGAGTTGGATGATCAGACTGAATGGCGGTGCAGGCTCGCAGGGCCGAATGGCCTACTCCTGCACCTATTTTCTATGTTTCTATGTATAGAGTCTTCGTGTGGTGGGGCGGAATGTACAAGTCCCTCGTGATGTATGTTTATCGCCCACCGAGAGGGAGGTGCCGGCGAAAGCCACGCGTGTACGACATGCTCAGGCAAAGCAGGGGGAGCAAAGATGACAAACTTTGTTTTAACGATGAAGAAGGAAATATTGTACATCCAGCCTGAGCGGAATGGAGTTGTAGAGCAGCATTAGTATTAGGCAGAGTTAGACACTGTGTGCGGTTTAACTCCTGTAAAGTCTGAAGCACGGGTCCGAGTAGTTGAGAAGTTGCAGTCTTTTCTGACTATAGTGACATGAGTGGTTGAGTTTGGCAATTCAACTCGTTGATTCTGTTGTTCACTCAAAAACCCTACTGCCACTTTGTCCATTGGACCATAATAGATGAGTCCGGTTAAAGAAAGAGTTTCTGCTCTGTTACGCACAGAAAGGAGCTTCTGTTGATCGCTCGGCTGAGATATTTCGGTGTATGGAAATGCTTCAGAGGTCGGCATGTCAGGATAAGCTGTCGTTGGTTAACATCTTAGTCCAAGTGTTTTTTTTTCAATTCTGTGTTTGGCAGCGCAGAGTTGTTCTGCAATTCTATCATGTGTCAGGGAAACGGGAAATGAAGTCAGTTATATTGTCTTCTGATATTTGCCTGCACCAGGTTCCCTCTCCAAAATCACTCTGCTGACGGATTACCCCACTCGGGTAGGATCCCTCTCCAAAATCACTCTGCTGACCGATTGTCCCACAAGGGCAGCCGAGCACGGTCCCCTTTAACCACGTCCCCATGGTAACGGAATATCCATCATTACCGTTTCCCCTCTATTCCACTGGGGAATTCAAACGCGCTTTGTACTTCAGGCCAAGTGGGTTCCGCACATAAGTTTTCAGAACATCTCAACATTTCCAGGCAAGGAGTTATAAATTTCACAAATTTGTCCCATAGCCCGAACTTCATACGGGGTCTATAGCCCAATTACTGCGGTGGTGCCAATAATATTTTTTTGGGATATTATGTAACAGGATCGAGTTCTGAATTCTCTTCTTCCTTATTTCTCCCCGTTTCCTGTTCCAATACGCGAATAATAGACATGTCCTTTTTTTTTAGACCCCTCGACCGTTCAGAAGCGACCTTAAAACTGGGCTCATCTTTCCTTGCATAGTTCTTTGTCTTGCTGTTTGTCCCCCTCCTGCTCCTCTGCCACGTTTGACTGAGCGGGGTCGGGGTGTTTGATTCTGTCGTATCGCATCTGCTGACATGTAAACTTTGTCCAGACCTGATTCCGGCCTGGTCACAGGCTGTCTCGGTGAGGACATAAACATTGAGACGCCTCCACTTTCTTTTGTTTGGACACTGTTTGGTCAGTCAGTCTATTTTGTTGTTGTTGTTGTTGTTGTTGTTGTTGTTTCGGAGTTTGGTGTCTCTTAGATGCCTCCAGCACTTATTCAACTCAAGTCCAGTTTACTGTCATTTAACTACGCACACGCACACCGACAAACGAGACAACGTTTCTCCGACCCAGGGTGTGAAGCACAGCAGCGCACACAGAACATACACAACACAGCAACACTTCTCAAAGCAAGGACAACATCCTCCGATGAGACAGGCACCAATAAACAAAGTTAAGTGCATAAGTCAAAGCACGTTTTTATATAATCATAATCCCACGTAGGATCTCCGTCTCCGCTACCAGTTTCCTGTTGAAAATATTTGATATACTTTAACTAAAATGATCCCCATAGAGCCACCGTCCTTTGGTCCAACTACACAAGCCACTAGTAAAAGGAATCACATGGCTAGTATACCCACTTTCCAACCAGACCTCATCAGCCGGGAGACACCAGCGGATCTCCCAGTGGTTTCTTTCCTCGTTCAACCTGCGGATGCTTCTTTCTCGTTTTCTTCTTTACCTTTACAGATAAAAATCTCCCCGCATTACACTCATCAACATTACTATCATTACTTATCATCTTTTCTCTACTTACCTTGTTTTCATCTTTATCTTTACAGGGAATTCTCTCAACTCCTCTGCATTCCTGATCAACGTTACTGTACTACTTTCCATCCTACTTCAATCTACTTACCTGGTCCTGCAAAGGAAAGACAGTCAGTCGCAGGCACAAGCGCGAAAGAAATTTCGTTACATTCCTCTCTTCAAATCTTATTTATATCTATTGGTTTTATTTCCTAATTGGAGAACATCTTGGGTGGGACTAGGATCCGGTTCCCGATCTTCTTATTTCACACAACACTTCACATAATACTGCAGTCTTTCCTACTTGGTTCCGCCGATCCCATCCTTTCTACCCGGTCATGGGCCAGGATCAGGGAGGCTCAAAGCTGAACACCCAACGGGGGGCGAACTCGAAATTGCCTCTGCGACTCTCAGTTACTCCATCGTTCCACCCCGGTTTGTCGGGATCCTGCTGGACTACAGCAATTTGTCAGAGATAATTCAAAATGAAATTCGGCACCAGATTTCAATTGGAGAATATTTTATTTTAGCAAGATATCATGGAGAGTCCACATGTGTGGAACTCTGAGGTACAAGTAAAAGGCTTGCCTTTAAATCTAGTAGCAGGGAAGCGTGCGGATCCGTAGAACAATAGAATCTGGTCATAATGTTGTTTTCTTGATTTGTGGTTCATCCGTTTCCACCCATCTGACTTGTGCGGCCGCGTTAGCGTTCCGAGGAGTATTGGTGAGGAGAGGATATTCTTGAGTGGAAAACGCAGAAGTCTTCAATTTCACAAACTAAAGCAACATCAGGTAAAACACCGAGATAATGAACGATACAAAGTCCTGCACCGCTTGATTCAGAGAACATGTAAGGAAGCGAAAGAGAATTGGATGAATGAACAGTGCGGTGAAATTGAGCAGTATGAACGAAGTCATGATTACAGAGGCCTTCACCAACTGGCAAAGGATATGAGGAAATGAAGGAGGACTGTGCCATCAGCTGGGTGTATGGAAGACGGTAGTGGTAATCCATGCCATGAAAAAGAAGAGATCACGGACAGATGAGTTGAGTACATCTCGGAATTATTTGAAGATAGCAGGATTGAGGATTTACCACAATCAAATCAAATGACTAATCAGCAGAAAAACAATTGATGTCAGAGATGGAAAGTGCGATTCGGAGTCTAAACGTCAGAAAGGCGGCCGGTGAAGATAAGATTTCCACTCAAGTTCTGAAATCACTTGGTCCGAAGGGAAAAACGAACCTTTCAGCGATATTAAACAACAGTTATATGACAGGAAATCTTCTGGAGGACATTCTCAAATAGGTATTTATCGCCTTACCAAAAAAGCCAAGGACGATAAAATGTAACGAAGACAGGACGATAAGCATAATGTCCCATTGCGTCAAGTTACTGTTGAAAATAGTGTTCGGCAGAATGAAAGGTACAATCAGCGGTGAAACTGAGGAAACACAGTTTGGTTTTCGTAAAGCCTCAGGAACAAGGGAAGGAACATTTGCGATGAGAAACTTCATGGACAGATGCACTGAGGCACAAAAGACCATCTACTTATGCTTTATTGACTATGAAAATGCTTTTGATAAAGAAAAACATGGGAAAGTAACTGAGACGCTGAACAAGTACGATCTGGGATGGGAGAATAAGGAAATTGTATCGGAAACAGAAAGCGGCGGTCAGGGCAGAAAATGGGCTATCACCATGGGCATGTATTAAACCAGGCGTAAGGCTCTCCGGATTTGTTCAACCTCTATGGAGAATAGATACTTCGGGAATGAGACCATCAGGAGACAGGTATTCCAATCGGAGGCCGGAAGGTGGAAAACATCAGGTGTGCGGATATAGCTGGAGGTTGCGTTGGCTCGCCTGGTTTGATCACCCTCTATGGAGAATGGATACTTTGGGAATGAGACCATCAGGAGACAGGTATTCCAAACGGAGGCCGGAAGGTGGGAAACATCAGGTATGCGGACGACACCGCGTTGTTAGCTGACAGAACTGCAAATTATGCTAAATAAAGTGAATGAGAAAGGCCTTGAATATGGACTAAAAATCAACCGTAAGAAAACAAAATCGATGGTGATAAGCAAAACAGACACTAAAGACTCGTTCATGATGGCAAGTCAATGGACAAGACATGAACAGGTGCGGAAGTTTGATTATCTTGGCAGTTTTCTGACAGATGACGGGAGATGTGAAGTTGAGATCAGAAGGGGAATAGGTATTGGCTAAGACCCAGTTCATGAAGCTAAATGATCTACTGTGCGATCGGAAGGTAGACAACCTAAAGTAGAATCCTCTTCCTCGAGTGTTACGTGTGGTCAGTGCTGAGGTGAGGATCAGAAACATGGAGCCTGAGGAATGATGGCATGAAACGAATTGATGCTTTTGAAATGTGCTGCTATCGACGAATGTTGAAGATCAGCTGGTAGAGAAAGTTTCAAATGAGAGGGTTTTGTCCGAAGTTGATGGACCACGGATATTGCTGGAGAAGATCATGAAGTTAAACGTTGCTTATTGTGGACATATCGTGGAGAGATAACATCTTGTCGGATTTGCTATAAGGAACGGTGGGGGGAAAGAAAGGAAGAGGAAGGCAAAGAATAACGTGGCTGGATAACATCAAGGATTGGACCAAGCTAGATAGGTCTAGGGATGTTGTGGACATGTGTCGGGACAGAGCGACATGCCGGAAATCGTCCACCAACTGCAAATTCCTGATGCGACCTAACGACGAAGACGAAACAACATACAGCACTGTAAATGGTCTATTCGGAAATGTCGTCCACAAGGAGAGAGGTTGGAGATCAGAGAGAGAGGGAGGGAGGTGGCGAAGAAGCTTACGAGGGAGGGAGAACGCCGATGCGAATTGGAAGGAGTCGGGTCGAAGAAACGAGTCACCGAGACGGGTTGGATGATTTGGCAGCACTTTATAATGGTAGTGCTGCAGTCTCAGAATGGCATGCGTGATGGTAAGCCCTCTACATCCTCACGGTGCATTTTTTTCTCGGTTTTGACTCACTCTTCCCCACACACTCTCATCCAAGACATATCACGTCCGCACACTCTCTCACGTCTCTCTGCCCAGGCCCGGTCTCTTTCTCGCCCCAGTGTCTCTCCGTATATCTCGGTCTTCGTCGATCTCCGATCTCTCCAGCCATTCGAAATCTCTCTCATCACCCTACCTCTCTCTCCACACATAGTTCCCCTCTCCTGTCTCTGTTCTCCACTATCCCGTCCAGTCCACCCCCTCTGTCTCTCTCTCTCTCTCTCTCTCTCTCTCTCTCTCTCTCTCTCTCTCTCTCTCTCTCTCTCTCTCTCTCTCTCTCTTACCTCACTCCCAGATGTTTTCTATCTCCATTCTTTCTACCCACAAGTCTCCCTCTCTCCACACTCGCATTCTATTTCACCTTCATTACTGAAATGCAGTGAGGCACCAATGGCTCAAAAACATTGAAATAAAACATTTGTCACGATATCTCACAACATAAACACTAAAAGCGAAACAAACAAACTGCGAGGGGAACTCGGCAGGTCAGGCAGCATCTACGGGAATGAATAATCAGCCGAAGTGTCGGGCCGAGACCCTCCTCCAGGATTGGAAACGAAGTGGTGAGACGCCAGAATAAAAAGGTAACGGAGGAGGAGAAGGATAGCTGGCCGGTGATAGGTCGAGCCTGGTGGACAGGAAGACTAAAGGGATGGAGAGGAAGGAATTGGATTGGAGTGGAGAATGGTCCACAGGAGAAGGAGAAGCTGGAGTGGACGGACAAGGAGGTGATAGGCAGGTGAGAAGAGTTAAAAGGCCAGACTGGAGAATAGAACAAAGGGGGAAGGGTGATCATTCCTTCTACCGGAATGAGAATCGATATCCATGCCATATGGATGGAGTCTATCCAAAACACATATACAGTGGCATGCAAAAGCTTGGGCAACCCTGGTCAAAATTTCTGTTACTGTGATTAATCAAGTGAGTAGAAGATGAAATGATCTCCAAAAGTCATAAAGTTATAGATGAAACATGTTTTCCAACAGTTTAAACAGGATTAGTGCATTATTTTTTTGTTTTGTACAATTTTAGAGTGAAAAGAGGAAAGGAGCACCATGCAAACGTTTGGGCACCCAAAGAGATTTAAGCTGTCAGCAAGGTCTCAGACCTTAATTTGCTTGTGAGGGCAATGGCTTGTTCACAGTCATCGTTAGGAATGGCCAGGTGATGCAAATTTCAAAGCCTTATAAACACCCTGACTCCTCAATCCTAGTCCCAACAATTAGCAGCCAGGGGCTCCTATAAGCAGCTGGCTAGCACTCTGAAAATTAAAATAAATTATGCCCACAAAGTAGAAGGCTATAAGAAAATAGCAAAGCCTTTCCAGGTAGCCGTTTCCTCAGTTAGTAATGTAATTAAGAAATGGCAGTTAGACGAACGGTGGAGGTCAAGCTGAGGTCTGGAAGACCAAGAAAACTTTCCGAGAGAATTGCTTGTAGGATTGATAGAAAAGCAGATCAGAACCTCCGCTTTACTGCAAAAGACCTTCAGGAAGATCTAACAGACTCTGGCGTGGTGGTGCTCTGTTCTACTGTGCAGCGATACCTGCACAAAAATGACCTTCATGGAAGAGTCATCAGAGGAAAATCTTTCCTGCGTCCTCACCACAGACGTCAGCGTCAGAAGTTTGCAAAAGTGTATCTAAACAAGCCCGATGCTTCCTGTTGACTAATGAAGTTAAAATAGAACTTATTGGCCGCAATGAGCAAAGGTATCTTTGGAGAAAAAAAAGGGTGCAGACATTCATGAAAATAACTCCAGCAAATTATTGAAGCAAACATCATACCATCTGCAAAAAAGCTGAAGATGAAAATAGGATGGCTTCTAAAGCAGAATAATGATCCCAATCACACTTCGAAATCCACAATGGACAAGGTCAAGAGGGGCAAACTGAATGTTTTGCCATGGCCCTCACAGTCCCCCGACCTAAACATCATGGAAAATCTGTGGATATCTCAAAAGAGCAATATATGCAAGACGGCCCAAGAATTTTACAGAACTGGGAGCCTTTTGCAAGGAAGAATGGGCGAAATCCCCCAAACAAGAATTGAAAGACTCTTAGGCAACACGAGTGAATCTGCAGATGCTGGAAATAAAGAAATACTCTTAGCTGGCTACAGAAAGCGTTTACAAGATGTGATACTTGCCAAAGGGGTATTACTAAGTAGTGGCCATGCAGGGTGCCCAAACTTTTGATTCGGGCTCTTTTCGTTTTTTTTAAAATTTAAACTCTAAGAATGGAAATAAAACAGTAATCTTGCTTAAAATATTAAAGAAATGTGTCATCTTTAACTTTATGTTTCTTTTTTTTTTGGAAATCAAGTCATCCTTTCCTCGCTTAGCTATTGACAGTAACGGAGATATTGACCAGGGCTGCCCAAACTTCTGCATGCCCCTGGAGGTTGTTGCTCCTCCACCCTGACGGTGGTCTCATCAGGGAAGAAGAGGAAACTGCGGAACAGGAATAGGAATCGGAATTAATATGTTTGGCCTGGGGGAAGATCTGTTTTTGGCGGATGGAGCTGAGCTGCTCGAGGAAATGGTTCCCAATCAACGATGGGTCTCGCCAATGTAGAGAAGGACGTTTCGGGAACGTTGGACACACAGACTACTCCAGTGGATTCGTAGGTAAATTGTTGTCTCACCTGGAAGGGCTGTTTGGGGAAAGGACTGGTGGTGAGGTTGGAGGTGGACGGGCAGGTGTAGCGCTGCGGCCGCTTGCAGTGATAAGCGCCGGGAGGGAGATTAATGGAGAGGGACGGAAGGGAAACGGAATAACGGAGGAAGCGATCTCTGTGGAAAGCGAAGTGTGGTTTGGGGACGGTGATGGGGTGGTAAAGGTAAATTTGTTTGTACGATTTCTTTGGAGAAGGTGGAAGCTGCAAATTGGGATTTTTTGGGTGCAGAACGTCGTGGGGTGGTAGGTTAGAGCAAGAGGAACTCCATCGCCGATAAACTGATGGAAGACTTGGTGAGCGCGGATGGAGTGATCCCACTTTTAAAGCGATGCTACCGACAAAGATATTACTACCTCCCATCGCCATCTCTCCGCTCCCCGCTGTTACATTCAGCCCTCCGCACCATTCTCCCTCGCGGCGCATATCCCTGCAAGCACCCAAAGTACTACACCCGCACCTTCATCTCCTCCCTCACCATCAGTCCGGGCCCAAACAGTCTGCCAGGTAAGGCAACACTTCACCTGAGAATCCGCTGTGGTCGTCCATTGTGTCTGGTGCTCCTGGCGGGCACTCCTCTACATTGGAGAGACCCGGGACATAATGGGCTCATTCCGTTCATCACCACCGCTCCATCCGTGAATAGCGGAGCTTTCTGGTGTCCAAACATTTTAATTCTGATTCCCAATCCGACATCTTCTGTCCATTGCTTCATCTTGTGCCACAGTGAGGCTGACCTCAAGAGGGAGGAGCGACAACTTACTTTCCGTCCAGGTAACCTCTAACCTGGTGTCATGAATATCGAAATAAAGATCCCTCCCCCTCCCCTCTTCTGCTATTCACCACGTTGGTTCATGCCTATTCTCACCCGCCTTTCACCTCTCACGGCGTCCCTAAATACCTCCGGTTTTCCTGTACCCCACTGTCCTCTCTTATCAGATTCCTTCCGCTCCAGCCCTTCGTCGTTCACCTGGTTTCATCTCTCACCTTTCCCCGCTAACGTCATTTTATTCTGGCGTCTTCCCCCTTACTCTCCAGACGTGAAGAAAGATTTCTACCCGATACATCAAGCGCTTATTCATTTCCATAAATGCCTTCCGCCCTGCTGCATTCATCCGGCAAGTGTGTGTGTGTGTGTGTGTGTGTGAGTGTGTGTGTGTGAGTGTGTGTGTGTGTGTGTGTGTGTGTGTGTGGGTGTGTGTGTGTGTGTGTGTGTGTGGGGGGGGTGTGTGTGTGCGTGGGGGGGTGTGGGGTGTGTGTGTGTATGTGTGTGAGTGTGTGTGTGTGGGGGTGTGTGTGAGTGCGTGTGTGTGTGTGTGTGGGGGTGTGTGTGTGTGTGTGTGTGTGGTGTGTGTGTGTGTGGGGGGGGGTGTGTGGGGTGTGTGTGTATGTGTGTGAGTGTGTGTGTGTGTGTGTGTGTGTGTGTGCGGGCTGTGTGTGTATGTGTGTGAGTGTGTGTGTGTGTGTGTGTGTGTGTGTGTGTGTGTGTGTGTTGCCTTGGATTTTCAGCACCTGCTGAATTAGCCGTGTTTAAAATATTAATGTGTGTGTGTAATTTGAAATTTTGAAATGGATGGATACGCACGGACGAGTGAATGATTCAGCAATAGTTCACTGCAGTTCGTGTTTTCGGAGAAAATGTGAAAAGAAGACAATCATCTCTACTCACAATCTCAGCAGGAATAAAATTCAGCACAAAAATAAACAGAAATGTATCACGTGTTCTGCTCCTAATAGTGATGGATTTTATACGAACGACAAAATGCCCTGTAATAATGCAATACCTCACAACGGCGGTGCACCTCAAAATAACACAAAAGCTGTCACACTTTACCAGTCCAGGCTATTTCAGCTTCCGGAGTGGTAAAGAAATATCAGCAAATTTACAAGTTTATAATTGCAAATCACTGGACTAGTAAATTGGGCAGAGAACCAACTGAATTGTAAACGGCATAAACCGTGTCACGAGTACAGTTAATTTAACCACTTCCGCTGTAACGACGACAGATACATGAAACAAGGGGCAAATAGAGGGGTTGCATTGAAACCAGTTGGACACGAACATAATACCTCAATGTCCAGAACAAGGGGGCAGTATTTTCATTATATTAAATAGTCAATCAGATACAGGTTTGAGTGGGAATCTCTTCACTGTGCCGCAGTAACGGGAGCACCGTATTTCATACAGTATTCCTCACAAGGGGTCAGAGATTTCTGTTTTACCCAATTAGTTGCGACGGTGGAATTGTCCGCCCTCCGGACACCAATCACACTAGTTTCATCACGTGATGCCCGAACTCAGGCGCCCGATTCAATCACTGAGCCACTCTCCATGCGGAAAAGCACAGAGAGAGTTGGTCGAAAGGAAATTCGGTGCATCATACCGACTTCCCCCCCATGTCTACATTTCAGAAGTTCGGTTGTTCCTCTGTGGCTTCACTTTACTTTCACATTCCGCAATCCCGTCTCCGAAAGTGACAGGATTTCCTGAACCACTGGATCTGCAGGTCGATTCCTTGTTTTCCTGGTCACAGCCTGTAATTCAGACAGTATCCTGGTAAAGCACTCTTTCAAAAGCTGCCGCATACTCATTTTCCATAGGGGTAGAACCAAACGACTGCAGGCTGACAAATGAGATTCCTCTGTTCAGGAAATGGGGAGAAGATAGCACTGAGAATCACAGACCAGAGTCTTACTTCAGCGGTGGCTGAATCATTGGACAGACAGAATTTACCAGTATTTGGAGAAAGATGGTCTGATTAAGGATTGTCAACATGGCTTTCTAATGATCAAGTCATGAAACACGAGCCTGACGAATTCTGTGATGATGTGACGAAGCAATTTTTTTTATTTTTTTTTTAGATTATGAGGACACTCAGTCCTCGTTCATTGTCATTTAGAAATACATGCATGCATTAAGAAATTATACAATGTTCCTCCAGAGAGATATCACAAAATTAAAAAAGGACAAACCAGGACTCACAGATTGATGAAGGTAGAACAGTGGATGTGTTGCAGATGGACGTTAGTAAGGCGTTTGATAGGGTTCCTCATTGTAGGGTCATTCAAAACTTCTGGGGGCATACGGGCTGAAAATGTGTCTGTGTGAATACAGAATTAGCTTTCGCAGAGAAGACAGAGGATGGTAGTATTTGGCGAGTATTCCACTTGGAGGTCTATGACCATTGGTGTCTCCAGGGGAATCTGTTCTGAAACCACTGTTGCTTGCGACTTTTAAAAATGGCTTGGTTGGGGTAGTGGGAGCGGGATTGAAAGTTTTCAGACGATACGAAAGTTGACTAAGTGGTCGTTAGAGTGGAGGATTTTCATTTAGTTGGACCGGAACATTGCTGATCGGTTGGAGCATCAACGGATATGGGGAGGAGTCAGGCGAATGGGGTTGAGTGGGATCTGGGATGAGCCATGATGGAATGGCAGGGTTCACGCAATGGGTTGAATGACTTGATTCTACTCCCACGTTTTATGGTCTTATGGTCTGTACGGGTTTGTTAGAGGCACGTTCGTTGTACAGAGAATGGTGGGTGCATGGAACGCTCCGATAGAGGCGGATACACTGGGGACATTCACAACTCTTATTTAGGCACCTTGGTGATATAAATAGCAGGCTGTGTTGTAGCGGATGGTTAGATTTATCTTAGGTTAGATTAAAATGTCGGTACAACGTCGCCGGCCGTTGCGCCTGTGATGTGCTGTAATGGTCTATGTCCTATCCTCCCAGTACCTGTCATTGAATACAAAACTGTAAATGAAATCCTACCGGAGGTTTATATGAATTCCTGACTATTCCACTCACTCACCTTCCCACTGAAGGCAAACATGCCAGATGCGTTTATAACATCCGGCCAGCTTGCGTACACACTGTCGGTGAGCTCGGTATTTCGGCGGACAGATTACTTTGTAAAGCAATAGTGGACAATTCTGTTAACCGTCTGTCATTGATCGCATACCTTCAGTTACAGTAGACGTCCCAGCACGCATTTTGGATTCAGCCGAGGTTTTATACACGCAACAAAAAGACAAGCAATTCAGGCAGAATCTATGGAGGGAAATTCGCAGTTGTGACTCCCGACCTCATTCAGACTGGAATGAACAGTCAGGTGGTGCGCAAAGATAATAATCACATTGCTGCTGCTTAAACAAAAAATACAAAAAAATTCTACGTATTTATGGCAAAAGTCAATTATGGATAATTTCAGTTACATTTCATTTACAGAGCTTCCCATTTAGCGTAAACAGATATGTCGCCCCATTCTTCAGCTCCTCCCTGAACTTCCTCTGTGTCAGTCCATAGATACACGTGTTGGTGCAGGAACTGAGCAACATCAACATATACCCAAATTCTTGTAGGATAAATGTAGGCGTGTTATAATATTTGTCTGTGAAAAACACGTTTACCGCTGCCCAAGTCATGGAGTGTACAATGTTGGTTATCCACAATAAAATGAAATTGGCGGATAGAGCGAACAACAAAACCATTGACTTTCTCCGGTTCTTAACCTCGGGATCACTTTTGTTGTCAGTATTGCTCCGAAATCCACGGCGAACCATATTCGCTGCTATAATAGATCTAGTGGTTAAAACATTGAACAGCAGAATTAAACCAACTGGTAACAACGGGGTAATGATTGTGTCAAATAACTCGTAACCTCTCCACAGGGATGATGTATAGTACTCGGGTTTGGGAATGCACTTCCCAGGTTCAGCTGCAAAGTAAAATGGAAATGTCTGAACACAGCTGCCTCCGGCCACTGCCACGATCGCCACGGTCGCTGTTCTCTCCGTACAATATCGGGGCCGCAGCTTCTGAAGGCAGATCGCGACGTAGCGATCGAAAGTGAAAGCCACCGTCAGCCAAACGGAACAATCCAATGCTGCAATCGTCAGAATAGGTGCCAAACCACACAGCGGGCGTTTCACCAAAAAAACAGCATACTGATAGAGAGCATTGACTTTATCCAATACAACACCAAAGAGAACGACCATCAGATCTGCTGCCGCCATGGCCACGAGGTAGCGAGTGATACATTTGGAGAGCCCACAATTTCTGCGAGACAGGATCACAATCGCCGCTAAATTCACTGAGAAAAGAGTGGAAAAAAAGAGACAGTAATTTCTCAATATGTCTCGATTGCTCAGTGTGAGTTTGCTTGCGTGGTAAAACTGGTAGTCCAATCGCGCAGTGTAGGTAACAGTCCGCACAATTGTTCGTTTTACCAAAATGCATTACCGTACATTTCCCAATACTGTATTCCATCTGTCACTTTTGTGCCCATTCTTCCAATATGTATAAGCACTGCTGCAATCGCATTGCTTCCTCAGCAATACCTACCTACCCACCCATCATTCGTATCATCCGCACATTTTGCCACAAAGCCGTCAGTCCCATCATGGTAATCCTTGGTGGTAGGGAGAAGAAATCCATGGTGGAAATTTGTGTCTGGGATCGCAGGTCAGCGATTGTTGCCGGGCCAATTGTCATGTGTCATCTATATCGAAGATTTGGATAACAATGTGCAAAACCCTGGGAATAAATTTACAGACGGCAATAAAATAGATTGTCTAATGGAGAGTGAGGTCAGCTATCAAACATCAGGCTGCTATCTTCATCGGTTCAGTCAGTTGGTCAAAGAATGGAATGGTGGAGCTTAATTGGGACACGTGGAGGGTTTTCGTTTGAGAAGATAAGAAAGGTAGGAGATTCTCAGCGAACATTAGGGATCCGTGGAGTCTCGAGAATAGAGGTGTGTATATTTCAAGAGCATGATTCACTGAAAGTGGAACATAAGGCGGACAGGGTTGTTATGAAGCTCGCATCGATAGGCTTCATCAGTGAAGGAACTGAGCAAAAAAATTTGGATGGGAATGGAAATGTACACGTCTGTGTTACGCCTGTACACAAACAACTGTGAGCATTGTGGGCACCTTGTAGTTGGAAAGGCTCACACTGAATTAGTCCAGAAACAATTTACCAGAATGTTTCCAGGATTGTAGAAACTGCTTTGCAGAGAGAGATTGATCAGAGCCGGGCATTATTCGCTGCAGCGCAGGTAGATGGGAGTTAATCACACAGAAGCACAGAAAACCACAAGGGACAGAGACAGTGTAAATTCACGCAGTCTATTCTTACAGGGTTGAGGCATCCTGATTCTGACGGCGCGGGTATAAATTGAGTGGGAAAGGTTCAATAGGTATTTGAGGGGCAACGTTTATACAAATGTGGCAATTAGGTGAAACATGCTGCGCGATGACGTGGCTGCAGGAGATCCAATAATAAAAGGCAGTTGGACGGGTGAATGGTTATGAAGCGTTTGAAAGGTTGTGAGGCGAACGCTGAAACATCGCGCAGCATCTTATTTGACATGGAATCTTTGGATGAAATAACTCGTTTTAGTGCTGCATAGCTCTACCCCTCTAGAATAAACTGGGTTCTCGTTAATCCTAAATTCGAGGTATTTCCATAGAACACTTTTCCCTCTGGATTAATTTCACTTTTCTCCTGGATCCCTTATAAAATTCCGTTAACCCTTCAGATATCAGTTTCCAATGGACTGACAACCAGGACAGCACATACCCTTTGGCTGAATACACAGGACAGTCACCATAACTATTCCAGACAGAGGACATCATGAATCACACACAATCACTGTGTATTAGAATCTGAACCAGACTCGGGTTTAATAACAGCGGCAAATTCATTACATCCAAAACAAAAATGTGTAAGGTTATGATGCAGTACATTAAAACAAACAAAAAAAAACAGTTAAGTCGTCGAAGTCACGGAACTCATATTTTCAACAAATCGCTGGAAAACTGTTTCTTTTTTCATTATTTTCTGAGTGATTTTACATGAAAAGACTTGAACAGCAAAACACGTCCGCTCTAAATTGCAGCGCATAATTTAAACACTACAGTATGTCGCAGATCTCGGCATTTCCGTGACCTTACCTGGAATACCAACGGCTGCCAGTACGGGATAGTAAATTGAGACGATATAATAAGTCGCTGGGTATCCCATTTTCTGCCAGAAGCGTCGATCAATTGTGCGGAAAGTGCCAACTTGCGCAGATGCGGTGGTTCAGTGAGCCCTTATACACCAGGAGGAATGTCCCTTAAGCCAATTAATGCCCCCTTAGTTACATTAGCTGCAGGACAGTGAACGAACAACCAGTGTTTGCTTCGATCTCTTTTTACTCATCGTGATAGATAGATAGATAGATACTTTATTCATCCCCATGGGGAAATTCAACTTTTTTCCAATGTCCCATACACTTGTTGTAGCAAAACTAATTACATACAATACTTAACTCAGTAAAAAAAATATGATATGCATCTAAATCACTATCTCAAGAAGCATTAATAATAGCTTTTAAAAAGTTCTGAAGTCCTGGCTTTTAAAAAGTTCTTAAGTCCTGGCGGTAGAATTGTAAAGCCTAATGGCATTGGGGAGTATTGACCTCTTCATCCTGTCTGAGGAGCATTGCATCGATAGTAACCTGTCGCTGAAACTGCTTCTCTGTCTCTGGATGGTGCTATGTAGAGGATGTTCAGAGTTATCCATAATTGACCGTAGCCTACTCAGCGCCCTTCGCTTAGCTACCGATGTTAAACTCTCCAGTACTTTGCCCACGCCCTGGCCCGCTTTCCTTACCAGCTTATTAAGACGTGAGGCGTCCCTCTTCTTAATGCTTCCTCCCCAACACGCCACCACAAAGAAGAGGGCGCTCTCCACAACTGACCTATAGAACATCTTCAGCATCTCACTACAGACATTGAATGACGCCAACCTTCTAAGGAAGTACAGTCGACTCTGTGCCTTCCTGCACAAGGCATCTGTGTTGGCAGTCCAGTCTAGCTTCTCGTCTAACTGTACTCACACTGAACTCTTGGCGGTGCATGACAAACAATGGGTTCGATGTTTATTCAATGTATTTCAGAGGAGCCAGTGAAATAGTGTACCACAGCACAAGAAACTGGACCCATCCAGTCCGTGTCAAATTCTGCCTCGACTTCCGTACCGTTACATTCACGTACTTCCCCAAATTTGTCTTAAATATTACATCAAGCCCACGTCCACCTCTTCCGTTGGCAGCTAGTTGCACACTCTCCCCACTCATTGAATAGAACACCCCCCCCCATTAGTTTTCCCTTAAATATTTCAGTTTTCATCCTTAACCTATGAAGGACTGTCCCAGACTCACCCGAGGAGTGGCAAAAGCCTGGTCCCATTGACAGCATCAATCCGTATGCCTCTATGAATCCTCCCCACATTCAAAACAAGGGGGTGGGGGAAGGCGATATCCTAACCTATTCAAACATTCTCTGTAAATCAGGTCTTAAAGACTCAACAAAAACCTTGTAAACTTTCTCACTCTCAGTGATATCTTTGTGCAGATAGTTGATCAGAATTCCACACAATACTCCAAAGTGAGGCCCATCAACGTTATAATGCAACTTCAAAATAACATCCCACTCCTGAACGGAATAGTCTGATTGAGCAATGCTAATGTGGCAAAACCCGCTTTACGACCCAACTGTCGTAAATAGTTTTACGACGCCACTGTCAATAAATAATGGATCTGTATTCAAAGACCCCTTTGTTCCACTGCACTGATCAGTGCCGTACTATTCGATGTGTGCGTCCCACCCTGGCTTGTTCTTCCAGTGCGCAACATCCCACACGTCTGAAATGACAGCTAAGCTGGCGGTGATCACTGCGGCACTCTATTAGCGTCAGGTCTCCATTCCGTGTGACAACCATCCAATTCCACTCTCTGCCCTCTACCGCAAAGTCATGTTGACTCCGGTTTGCTACTTGCAACTGAATAAAAGCGACTGAACCTTCCGGACTGAAGTCCCGAGTGGGTTTTGTCAAAACCCTTGTTAATGTCCAAGTCAACAAGATCCACTGACAATTCATCAGCTTTCCTGGTAACTCCCAGGAAAAGAAGTCTCTAAGATTGCTTAGATACAACGTACCACTCGCAAAACCACGTTGACTTTCAACAGTAATAGCATATCTATCCAAATACAGGCCAGATATATCCTGTCCCTTCCAGTAACTAGACATAATTTAGCCACTGCTGCCGACACACTCACTGGGCTATAATTTGAGCTTTTCCTGAACAGATAATTTGACAATACCTATTCTCCAGTCACCTGGTATCTTGATCGTGATTAAGATTCTTTTAAATATCTCAGCCAAGACCCCAGAAATTAGACGCCTCCCACAAGGTCCGTGTGGACACCTTTTCAATGATCTGGAAATTAACACCCTAATGTGATTAAAGACAAATTTATCTATCTATCTATCTATCTATCTATCTATCTATCTATCTATCAGTCTAACTATTAATCTGTCTATCTATCTAGCTCTCTATATCTCTGTCTATATAAATGTCAATCAATCTATATTTATTTATCTATTTATCTATAAATCTATCTATCAATCTGTCTATCTTTCTGTTTATTTATCTAACTATTGATCTATCTATCTCTCTGTCTGTCTACCTCATCTTCCTTCACGTTTTCTGCCAGAGCAACATCATGACAGATTTTAAACCTGCTGATTTCCCTCCTGTGATCGATTGAACTTGGCCTGCTCCTCGAGTCTGATCCTTATTCCTGCTATCCAGTCGCATCTGCTGAACAAACCTTTCCATACCCATCGGAAGAAAACGTTCTATAAGACTGTGAACCTGCATTTTGTTCTAATAGGAACACAGGAGCACTGTACTCTCAATGCCAGGTCTGAACAGATTTGGCAATTTCAATCCTATCCAGTCCTTTACAGTATCGGAGTCCCAGTCAAGAAGTAGAAAGTTGAAATCAACCAGGAACACAATCTTAATATTATTGTAATAATTTGAGATTACTGCATATTGCCTCCTCTCAGTTTCGCATTTCTTCAATGTAACGTCAGTAAGGTGATCATTACTTTTATCCTGTTCTCCTCATGCAGACTCATTAGAGGAGCCCTCCAGTCCGTCCTGTCTGAGCTCTATTGTGACGAATTCCATGCCTAGTAATGCCACCTTTTCACATTTAATAACCGCCTCTCCTTTTTACCATTTTCAAAACAATGGAAACCGGGAACATCGGGCTGCCAACGCCGTCCAGCCCGCGTGCAATTGTTACCAGTGACTACAATATCACAACTCCACGTGCTGATCCATTTTCTAAGACATTCTGCCTTACCTAAAATACGCACTGCATTGAAATAGACCGATTCAGGTTATTAGTCCCATCCTGCCCAACTTTTCGGCCATGCCTTTGAATGTAGGCTTAATATCTGCTTTCCCCACAACACTAGCTGACATGTCACACCAATTACCATTTCACCACAACTTTATTTTAAGCGTCTCGGAGCAGAAACACAAAACACAATGATTTTGGTGCCCATACAGTTGATGTGCAATCCGTCCCTATTATAAACGTCCGAACTTCCGTGGCAGAGAGTCCAATGATCCAAATTCTGAAGTCTTCTCTCCTGCACCATCTCCTTCGCCACTTGCTGAACTGTGTCATGTTCATATTTCAAGCGTCGGTAGTACGTAGGGCGAGTAGCAATTGCGATATAAGACCATACGACCATAAGATACCGAAGCAGAAGCAGGCCATTCGGCCCATCGAGCCTGCTCCGCCAGTCAATCATGAGCTGATCGAATTCTTCCTGTCATTCCCACTCCCCTGCTTTCGCCCTTTACCCTTTGATGCTCTGGCAAATAAAGAACCTGTCTATCTCTGTCTTAAATGCACCCAATGATTGGCCTCCACAGATGCTCGTGATAACGAATTCCACAGATTTACCACCCTCTGACTAAAGTAATTTTCTCCGCATCTCAGTTCTAAAAGGACGTCCTTCAATCTTAAAGTCGCGCCCTCTTGTCCTAGAATCACCTACCATGGGAAATAACTTTGCCATATCTAATCTGTTCGGGCCTTTTAAGATTTGGAGTGTTACTATCAGATCCGCCCTCATTCTCCTGAACTCCAGGGAATGCAGTCCAAGAGCTGCCGGACATTCCTCATACGGTAACCCTTTCATTCCTGGACTGATCCTTGTGAATCTTCTCTGAGCCCTTTCCAATGTCAGTGAGTCCTCTCTGAAATAAGGAGTCCCAAAGTGCAGACGATACTCCGTGTGGCCTCACAAGTGCCTTGTTCAGCCTGAAAAGCACATCCCTGCTGTTATGTTCTATCCCTCCAGAAATAAATGCCAACATTGCATTCGCCTTCTTCACAATCGACTCAACCTTGAGGTTAAACTTTAGGGCATCTTGCTCAAGGACTCCCAAGTCCCTTTGCATCTCTGCATTTTGAATTCTTTCCCCATCTAAATAATAGTCTGCCCGTTTATTTCTTCCACCAAAGTGCATGGCCATACACTTTTCCAACACTGTACTTCATTTGCCACTTCTTTGCCATTCCCCTAAACTATCTAAGTCTCTCTACAGGCTCTCCTTTTGCTCAACACTACCCGCTCCTCCACCTATCATCGGCAAATGTAACCACAGATCCATAAATACCGCAGTCCAAATCATTGACGTACATCGTAAAAAGCAGCGGACCACGCACCGACTGCTGTGGAACTCCACTGGTAATCGGGAGCCAGACAGAAAAGAATCCCTTTATTCCCGCTCTCTATTTTCTGCTGGCTAGCCAATGCTCCTCATACTGTAGTAACTTCCCTGTAATGCCATGCTATCGGCGACCCTTATGTTCAGGTCCTTTAATTTATCACCTAAATACCGGAACTCATTTTGCAGGACATCATTACTCGTCCTGTCCATATAACTGATAAGCCCGAAGGTCACAATCTTGGCTGCTTGTCCCCCTCCTTTTCCCAACCCTCATAATTAATAATGCTGTGACCCTTATCCGACATTTCACCCATCCTGCTACCTACTATCTTCCAATCTCGTTCTCGTCCACAGAAACTTCTGTCTATTCCTAAAACCAATGAATGTCCTATTATTACTATCTGTTTGTTTTCCATTCCCAGTCCAGTAGTGAGGACCAAGAAGATACGGACAAGGGAGGCACAGTAGTGCTTACGGGACTGTTGTTAATTGGACTGCATTCAGCGATTCACCGTCGAGTCTGGTGCCCGCTGTCTGTGCTGATTGGAAATGACATCCCCACTCGCTGACAATCAGTTGTCACCGACTTGTCACCTGCGTGGATGAGTGTTTGCCTGTGAAGTCTCCCTGTGCGCTCCCCAATCAAAATCCGTGGATGCACCGGGAGGTTGATGGACTTCTGAGGGCCGGATCTGTGGCATTGAAGTCTGGTGACCCAGGTCTGTACAGGAACACCTGGTATGACCTGGGAGGTCTCTTTCAAGAGCTGAGAATCAGTTTCGAGGGAGTGTAGAGGCAATATCGGATGCACATCAACACCGGCGGGGTTTGGAGCTATTAAAACCCCACATCATGAACGACATGGATGCTGCACTTCCTTTCGAGCGGAACCGCTTTTATGCTCGCTTACAAATGAAGAACAAATCTTTATCTATGTGGGCAACAACACAGACAAAATGCTGGTGGAACACAGCAGGTCAGGCAGCATCTACAGGGAGAAGCGCTGTCGACGTTTCGGGCCGAGACCCTTCGTCAGGACTAACCGACAGGATCATGAGAGTGTGTGATGGGACAGTGTGGAGGGAGCTTCACTCTGTAACTGATCCGGAGAATGATGGTACGGTGTGGAGGGAGCTTCACTCTGTAACTGATCCGGAGAATGATGGTACGGTGTGGAGGGAGCTTCACTCTGTAACTGATCCGGAAAATGATGGTACGGTGTGGAGGGAGCTTCACTCTGTAACTGATCCGGAGAATGATGGTACGGTGTGGAGGGAGCTTCACTCTGTAACTGATCCGGAGAATGATGGTACGGTGTGGAGGGAGCTTCACTCTGTAACTGATCCGGAAAATGATGGTACGGTGTGGAGGGAGCTTCACTCTGTAACTGATCCGGAGAATGATGGTACAGTGTGGAGGGAGCTTCACTCTGTAACTGATCCGGAGAATGATGGTACGGTGTGGAGGGAGCTTCACTCTGTAACTGATCCGGAGAATGATGGTACGGTGTGGAGGGAGCTTCACTCTGTAACTGATCCGGAAAATGATGGTACGGTGTGGAGGGAGCTTCACTCTGTAACTGATCCGGAGAATGATGGGACAGTGAGGAGGGAGCTTCACTCTGTAACTGATCCGGAGAATGATGGTACGGTGTGGAGGGAGCTTCACTTTGTAACTGATCCGGAGAATGATAGGACAGTGAGGAGGGAGCTTCACTCTGTAACTGATCCGGAGAATGATGGTACGGTGTGGAGGGAGCTTCACTCTGTAACTGATCCGGAGAATGATGGTACGGTGTGGAGGGAGCTTCACTCTGTAACTGATCCGGAGAATGATGGTACGGTGTGGAGGGAGCTTCACTCTGTAACTGATCCGGAGAATGATGGTACAGTGTGGAGGGAGCTTCACTCTGTAACTGATCCGGAGAATGATGGTACGGTGTGGAGGGAGCTTCACTCTGTAACTGATCCGGAGAATGATGGTACGGTGTGGAGGGAGCTTCACTCTGTAACTGATCCGGAGAATGATGGTACGGTGTGGAGGGAGCTTCACTCTGTAACTGATCCGGAGAATGATGGTACGGTGTGGAGGGAGCTTCACTCTGTAACTGATCCGGAGAATGATGGTACGGTGTGGAGGGAGCTTCACTCTGTAACTGATCGGGAGAATGATGGTACAGTGTGGAGGGAGCTTCACTCTGTAACTGATCCGGAGAATGATGGTACGGTGTGGAGGGAGCTTCACTCTGTAACTGATCCGGAGAATGATGGTACGGTGTGGAGGGAGCTTCACTCTGCAACTGATCCGGAGAATGATGGTACGGTGTGGAGGGAGCTTCACTCTGTAACTGATCCGGAGAATGATGGTACGGTGTGGAGGGAGCTTCACTCTGTAACTGATCCGGAGAATGATGGTACGGTGTGGAGGGAGCTTCACTCTGTAACTGATCCGGAGAATGATGCTACGGTGTGGAGGGAGCTTCACTCTGTAACTGATCCGGAGAATGATGGTACGGTGTGGAGGGAGCTTCACTCTGTAACTGATCCGGAGAATGATGGTACGGTGTGGAGGGAGCTTCACTCTGTAACTGATCCGGAGAATGATGGTACGGTGTGGAGGGAGCTTCACTCTGTAACTGATCCGGAGAATGATGGTACGGTGTGGAGGGAGCTTCACTCTGTAACTGATCCGGAGAATGATGGTACGGTGTGGAGGGAGCTTCACTCTGTAACTGATCTGCAGAATGATGGTACGGTGTGGATGGAGCTTCACTCTGTAACTGATCCGGAGAATGATGGTACGGTGTGGAGGGAGCTTCACTCTGTAACTGATCCGGAGAATGATGGTACAGTGTGGAGGGAGCTTCACTCTGTAACTGATCCGGAGAATGATGGTACGGTGTGGAGGGAGCTTCACTCTGTAACTGATCCGGAGAATGATGGTACGGTGTGGAGGGAGCTTCACTCTGTAACTGATCCGGAGAATGATGGTACGGTGTGGAGGGAGCTTCACTCTGTAACTGATCCGGAGAATGATGGTACGGTGTGGAGGGAGCTTCACTCTGTAACTGATCTGGAGAATGATGGTACGGTGTGGAGGGAGCTTCACTCTGTAACTGATCCGGAGAATGATGGTACGGTGTGGAGGGAGCTTCACTCTGTAACTGATCCGGAGAATGATGGTACGGTGTGGAGGGAGCTTCACTCTGTAACTGATCTGGAGAATGATGGTACGGTGTGGAGGGAGCTTCACTCTGTAACTGATCCGGAGAATGATGGTACGGTATGGAGGGAGCTTACGTGTGGATACGGCACAATATTAGGGGGCCGAATGGCCTGTTCCTGTGTTGTGCTGTCCGATGTTCTTTGGTGGTGACCCCCTGGGTAACCCAGAATCCCAGCCTCGCCCCTGCCGGGCCTCAGAAACACAGATAGCCTGCGGCACGATACAGGCCATTCGGCCCACAAGGCTCTGCCGAATGTGTCCTTACTTTATAGATTGCCTGGGGTTACCCATCGCCCTCTGTTTTTCTCAGCTCCATTTACCTATCCTGGAGTCTCTTAAAAGGCTTCTCTGTCACTGCATCGGCGTGCCGGGCCCGGGATAGATCTTCGGAACCTGCAAACTGCTCACTGGTGATCGATCGAAGGATCTGCATCGATCACCATTCAGCCCATCGAGTCCCGGATCGCACTGAACCCCACGCACCTGCCTTCTCGTCACATCCTTTGATGCCCTGACCGATCGGGAGGCGGTCAAACCCCCGCCTTAAATGCACCCACGGACTTGGCCTGCACCGCAGTCTGCGGCAGAGCATTTCGCAGGTTTACTACTCTCCTCCTTGCCTCTGTTCCCCTTCCTGAAGCGAGATGGGCAGATGAGGGATTAGGGCAGATGCACGGCAGCGTGAGGAATTGTCTGGTCTTGCACCTCGGTAGACGGATGAAAGGCTCCGACTGATTTCCAAGCGCCCCGCCCCGTCCGGTAAAATACACGGCGCAGCGGCGACCTCTGCTGGCCAAGGCTGGAACTGCCGCCCGTGTTCACACGCTCCCTCTGTCAGAATCAGAATCAGGTTTATTATCACCGGCATGTTAACTTAGCAGCAGCAGTTCAATATAGAAGAAAATAATAATAATAAATAACTAGTTCAATTACAGTATACATATATCGAATAGATTAAAATCCTGCAAAAAACAAACAGAAATACCATATATTTTTAAAAAGTGAGGCAGTGTCCAAGGGCTCAATGTCCATTTGGGAATCTGATGGCAGAGGGGAAGAAGCTGTTCCGGAATCGCTGAGTGTGTGCTTTCAGACTTCTTTATCTCCTCTCTGATAGTAACACTGAGAAAAGAGCATGCCCTGGGTGCTGGGGGTCCTTAATAATGGACGCTGCCTTTCTGAGACACCGCTTCTTGAAGATGTCCTGGGTACTTTGTAGGCTAGTGTCCAAGATGGAGCTCTTCACTCCACTCACTGATTTACGACTCTCCGCTCCATCTCTGCCCGCCTCCTCCTCTCTATCGTTTCACCCCAAGTCCCTTAAATCCCACTTCCTCCGTCATCACTCACTTTTTTCCGACTCTCCCCTCCCTCTCCCTGGCCCCCCCTCTCTACCCCCTCACCTCATCTCCCTCAAATCGCACCTCGTCCCTCCACTCCACTCACATTTCCGACTCTCCCATCCCTCGACGACCCCCTATTCCTCTCTATCCACCTTACCCCATCTTCCCCAAATCTCCTCCTCCCTCCACTGTACTCACTCATTTCTGACTCTCCCTTCCCTCTCCATCCCCCTCTTCCTCCCAATCCCTCTCAGCCCATCTCTCTCAAATCCCACCTCCTCCGTCTTCCCCCACTGTTTACTCATTTCCGACTCTTCCCTTTTTCTTCCTGTCACCCCTTCCTCTCTATCTCCCTCACCTCATCTCCCTCAAATCCCGCTCTCCTCATCCTTCCCCAACTCCTTACTCACTTCGCACTCTCCGCTTCCCTCCCCCTGAAACCCCTCAGCGTCCCCATCTCCGTCACTCCGTTGAAGTATAACTTACGGAAGTTCAGAATTAAGTTAAATTAGCAGTACAAAAAAAAAGCGTGGATCTGTTCACGGGTTCAGAAATCGGACGGCGGAGGGGAAGAAGCTGTTCCTGAATCGCCGAGTGTGTGCCTTCAGGCTTCTGTACCTCCTCCCTGATGGTAGCAATGATAAGAGGGCATGTCCTGTGAGATGGGGGTCCTTAATGAAGGGCGCCAGCTTTTAACGATGTCCCGGGCGTTGGAGAGAGTACCGCCCCCTGGTGGAGCGGGCTGGGTTGCAGCTCCCTGCGGCTTTTCCCGATCCTGTGCAGTGGAGCCCCCCTCCATTTCGGTCCGGGATGCTCTCCACCTTACCGGTTTTCCCCTTCCTGAAGCGAGATGGGCAGATGAGGGATTAGGGCAGATGCACGACAGCGTGAGGAATTGTCTGGTCTTGTACCTCGGTAGACGGATTAAAACCCAAACTGATTTCCAAACGCCCCGCCCCGTCCGGTAAAATACACGGCGCGCCGGCGACCTCTGCTGGCCAAGGCTGGGACTGCCGCCCGTGTTCACACGCTCCCTCTGGCTGAATCAGAATCAGGTTTATTATCACCGGCATGTTAACTTAGCAGCAGCAGTTCAATATAGAAGAAAATAATAATAATAAATAATCAATTCAATTGCAGTATACGTACATTGAATAGATTAATATCGTGCAAAAAAAACCGGAAATACTATATATTTAAAAAAGTGATGTAGTGTCCAAGGGCTCAAAGTCCATTTAGGAATCGGATGGCAGAGGGGAAGAAGCTGTTCCTGAATCGCTGAGTGTGTGCCTTTAGGTTTCTGTACCTCCTACCTGATGGTAACAGTGAGAAAAGGGCATACCCTGGGTGCTGGAGTGTCCTTAATAATGAACGCTGCCTTTCTGAGACACCACTCCCTGAAGATGTCCTGGGCACTTTGTAGGCTACTACCCGAGATGGAGCTGAATAGATTTACAACCCTCTGCAGTGTTTTTCCTGTGCAGTAGCCCCTCCACCCCAGACAGTGATGCAGACCGTCAGAATGCTCTCCACAGTTGATCTAAAGAAGTTTTGTGCATTTGTTGACATGCCAAATTTATTCAAACTCTTAATAAAGTATGGCCGCTGTCTTGCCTTCTTTATAACTGCATCGATACGTTGGGACCAGGTTAGATCCTCCGAGATCTTGACACCCAGAAACTTGAAGCTGCTCACGCTCTCCACTTCTGATCCCTCTATGAGGATTGGTATGTGTTCCTTCATCTTACCCTTCCTGTAGTCCACAATCAGCTCTTTCGTCTTACTGACGTTGAGTGCCGGGTTGTTGCTGCGGCACCACTCCACTAGTTGGCATATCTCACTCCTGTATGCCCTCTCATCACCACCTAAGATTCTACCAACAATATCATCAGCAAATCTGTAGATGGTATTTGAGCTCTGCCTATCCGCACAGTCAAGGGTATAGAGAGAGTAGAGCAGTGGGCTAAGCACACACCCCTGAGGTGCGTCAGTGTTGATCGACAGCGAGGAGGAGATGTTATCACCGATCCACACAGATTGTGACCGTCCGGTTAGGAAGTCGAGGATCCAATTGCAGAGGGAGGTCCAGAGGCCCAGGTTCTGCAACTTCTCCATCAGGATGGTGTTGAACGCTGAGCTATAGACGACGAACTATTCCAACTGTTGCTGTTGGAATGAGTTAAAAATTGTCCCACGTTCCTCTTCCAGTGGAGGGGAAATATAGAAATCGGAGGTACGGAGGGCCTCGTGCCGGATCCCCTAAAGATTAACTCGCAGGGTTGAGTCGTTGGCGGTGAAGGCAAATGGAATATGAACGTTCATTTCCAGAGCACTAGAATATAAGGCAAGAGTGTGATCACAGACACGGGAAACCCAGACACAGACATGTTGGAAATCCAAAGAAACACGCAGTCAAAATGCAGGAGGGACTCAGCAGGCCAGGCACCATCCCTGGGAAAGAGGAGACAGTCGATGTTTTGGGGGCCGAGACCCTTCATCGGGACTGCGTTGGGAGGGAGCTTTCAGAGTTAGAAGGTGTGGGGTGAGGTGAGGAAGAATAGGCAGGTGATTGGTGAACCCGGGAGAGGGTGAAGTAAAGAGCTGGGAAGTTGATTGGTGAAAGAGATAAAGGAGATGGTTAAAGGGGAATCTGATTGGTGAAAGAGCTAAAGAACCGGAGAAGGGGGTGATCCGACTGGTGAAAGAAATACAGGGCTGGAGTTGGGGTGATCAGATTGGTGAAAGAGATGAAGTGGATGGTTAAGGAGGAATCTGATTGGTGAAAGAGATTAAGGGCAGGAGAAAGGGGGATCTGATTGGCGAAAGAGATAAAGGGCTGGAGAAGGGGGTGATCTGATTGGTGAAAGAGATTAAGGAGATGGTTAAGGGGGAATCTGATTGGTGAAAGAGATAAAGGGCTGGAGAAGGGGGGATCTGATTTGCGAAAGCAATACAGGGCTGGAGAAAGGGGTGATCTGATTGGTGAAAGAGATTAAGGAGCTGGTTAGGGGGGAATCTGATTGGTGAAAGAAATGAAGGAGATGGCCAAAGGGGAATCTGATTGGTGAAAGAGATGAAGGAGATGGTTGGGGGGGGGGATAAGATTATTAACGGATTGGACACGCTGAAGGCAGGAATCATGTTCCCGCTGATGGGTGAGTCCAGATCCAGAGGCCACAGTTTAAGAATAAGGGATAGGCCATTTAGAACTGAGATGCGGAAAAACTTTTTCTCCCAGAGAGTGGTGGATATATGGAATGCTCTGCCCCAGAAGGCAGTGGAGGCCAAGTCTCTGGATGCATTCAAGAGAGAGTTAGATAGAGTTCTTATAGATAGCGGGGTCAAGGGATATGGGGAGAGGGCAGGAACGGGTTACTGATTGTGTATGATCAGCCATGATCACAGTGAATGGCGGTTCTGTCTAGAAGGGCCGAATGGCCTACTCCTGCACCTACTGTCTATCGTCTAATCTGGTGAAAGAGGTACAAGGGCTGGAGAAGGGGTGATTTGATTGGTGAAAGAAATAAAAGGCTGGAGAAGGGGGCAATCTGATTGGTGTAAGAGACACAGGGCTGGAGAAAGGGGGGGATCTGATTGGTAGAAGAGATACAGGGCTGGGGGGGGGGATCTGATCGGAGAGGACAGAAGAACAAGGACGAACAGAAAGTGGGAGGAGCACCAGGGAGAGGTAACGGGCAGGTAAGAAGACAAGCTGAGGCGGTGGGGGGGGGGGGGACAGGAAAGAGGAGTGGTGAGGGAGAGGAAGTAGGCAATTAACCGGCAGGAGGAATCGATGCTTATGCCACCAGGTTGGAGAGGGGCCCAGAGGAGGTTGACGAGAATGATGCAGGGACTGAAAGGGTTAACGTATGAGGAGCGACTGGCGGCTCCGGGACTGAACCTGCAGGTTAGAACAATGGGGTGTTGGTGGTGTGGGGGGGAGGCAAGACACAGACAGAGTGGATGTGGAGAGGATGTTTCCTATAGTGGGGGAGACTAGGACCAGAGGATACAGACAGAGTGGATGTGGAGAGGATGTTTCCTATAGTGGGGGAGTCTAGGACCAGAGGACACCGACAGAGTGGATGTGGAGAGGATGTTTCCTATAGTGGGGGAGTCTAGGACCAGAGGTCACAGACAGAGTGGATGTGGAGAGGATGTTTCCTATAGTGGGGGAGTCTAGGACCAGGGGACACAGATAGAGTGGATGTGGAGAGGATGTTTCCTATAGTGGAGGAGTCTAGGACCAGAGGTCACAGATAGAGTGGATGTGGAGAGGATGTTTCCTACAGTGGAGGAGTCTAGGACCAGAGGACACAGATAGAGTAGATGTAGAGAGGATGATTCCTATAGTGGGAGAGTCTAGGACCAGAGGACACAGATAGAGTGGATGTGGAGAGGATGTTTCCTATAGTGGGGGAGTCTAGGACCAGAAGACACGGATAGAGTGGATGTGGAGAGGATGTTTCCTGTAGTGATGGAGTCTAGGACCAGAGGACACAGATAGAGTGGATGTGGAGAGGATGTTTCCTGTAGTGGGGGAGTCTAGGACCAGAGGACACAGATAGAGTGGATGTGGAGAGGATGTTTCCTGTAGTGGGGGAGTCTAGGACCAGAGGACACAGATAGAGTGGATGTGGAGAGGATGTTTCCTACAGTGGAGGAGTCTAGGACCAGAGGACACAGATAGAGTGGATGTGGAGAGGATGTTTCCTACAGTGGAAAGTACTGTGTTCATGGCAAGATCTTTAACAGAGTCGCTGAGCAGAGGGATCTTGCGATCCAAGCTCACAGCTCCTTGAAAGCGGCCACGCAGGTCGATGAGGCGGCTAAGGACGCTCGGTTTTGTTAGTCGAGGCTTTGAGTTTTAGAGTCAGCGGGTGATGTTGCAACTTTATCAAACTCTGGTCAGGCTACACCTGGAGAATTGTGGAGAGTTCTGGCCGTCCCAGTACGGGGAGGATGTCGAGGCTTCGGAGAGGGGGCAGAAGAGATTCACCAGGACGCTGCCTGGTTTAGAGGGCATGTGCTGTCACGAGAGGCTGGATAAACGTGGGTTGTTTTCGCTGGAGGCCGAGGGGAGATCTGAGAGCAGTTTACCGGATTATGAGAGGCATAGATAGAGTGGACAGGGGGGTATCTGTTTCCCAGGGTTGACATGTCTAGTACCAGAGGGCAGACCCTGAAGGTGAGGGGGTGTGGATGCGAGGGGTAAGTTTTTTTTTGACTCGGAGAGTGTTGGATGCCTGATCTGCTGAAAGAGGCAAATACATTAGGGGCTTTTAAGAGACATTTGGAGAGGCACGTGGAGATGAGGAAGGTGGAGGGATTGGTGTCGTTTTTTATTTGAGTTTTAGCTTGGACGGTACGGCATTGCGGGCCCAATGGCCTGTTCTTGATCTACGTTCTATAATCTAGGACACGGGGAGGGGAGTACAAGATGGACTGAGGGAGGGTTTAACGGACAGTACACCGGTCAAAGACCCTCTTCTCCTTTCCTCCCCAAACCCCCACCCTCCCCCAGCCTCTCTCCATGATGCCGATCCCGGTTAAGGCGGACACAACGTTCCGGGTGACGGAGCCGTTGTGCCAGATCCCGGGATTCCCGCCGTCCTACGACAGCGCGCAGCTCCCGCCGGGGCCCTACGTGATCCCCGGCCGAGAGGAAGAGGCGGCCAGGAGGAGACTGAGAAACCTGACGGTGGGTGGCCGAGGGATCCGCCGCGGGGCCGTGCCGATATCGGGAGGGGGGTGGTGGCGGCTAGGGAAGAGACACTCCCTACCGTTCACTGTCTGTGTCCTACCCTCGTACGTCGAGGTCCCCCCGTCCCTCGACACTCCCTACCGTTCACGGTGCGTGTCCTACCCTCGCACGCGGAGGTCCCCCCGTCCCTCGACACTCCCAACCGTTCACGGTGCGTATCCTACCCTCGTACGCCGAGGTCCCCCCGTCACTCGACTCTCCCCACCGTTCACGGTGCGTGTCCTACCCTCGTACGCCGTGGTCCCCCCGTCCCTCGACACTCCCCACCGTTCACGGTGCGTGTCCCACCCTCGTACGCCGAGGTCCCCCTGTCCCTCGACACTCCCCACCGTTCACGGTGCGTGTCCTACCCTCGTACGCCGAGGTCCCCCCGTCCCTCGACACTCCCCACCGTTCACGGTGCGTGTCCCACCCTCGTACGGCGAGGTCCCCCCGTCCCTCGACACTCCCCACCGTTCTCAGTGTGTGTCCCACCCTCGTACGCCGAGGTCCCCCCGTCCCTCGACACTCCCCGCCGTTCACGGTCCGTGTCCCACCCTCGTACGCCGAGGTCCCCCCGTCCCTCGACACTCCCCACCGTTCACCGTCCGTGTCCTACCCTCGTACCCCGAGGTCCCCCCGTCCCTCGACACTCCCCACCGTTCACGGTGCGTGTCCCACCCTCGTACGCCTAGGTCCCCCTGTCCCTCGACACTCCCCACCGTTCACGGTGCGTGTCCTACCCTCGTACCCCGAGGTCCCCCTGTACCGAATACATGGTAAATGAATGAATATGGGCAATTTGTGGACATAAGTTGTGTTATCCATTTGAAAACTATTGTAGTTTATTCGGCACTACTTTGTAGCTGAACGTCCTGTTTACTGCCTGTACTCTTTGTTGCTATCTGTCCCCAGCTCTCACCCCTCACACCCGCACCTTGCCCCCTCTAACTCCCTGTCTCTCTCTGTCCCCACACATTCCCCATCCCTGCACCTCCCTGCCCTCTCTTCCACCTTCTCCCTCTCACCCACACCCCCTCTTTCCCGCTTCTTCTCTCTCTCTCCACACCTCCCTACCGCCCTCCCCCGTCCCTCACACTCCTCTCTCTCTCCCCCATCTCCGCCCGCTTCTCCTTCCGCCACTCCCTTCCCCCTCAAGCTCCCTCCTCCTCTCTCACCCACTCCCCTTCAAACCCCCGCCATTTCTCTCTCCCTCCCTCCCTCCCCTTCCTCTCACCCCTTCCCCCTCTCTTTCAGTACAGGAGCAGGGAGGTTCAACTACAGCTGTACAAGGCCTTGGTGAGACCACACCTAGACTTCTGTGTGCAGTTTTGGTCCCCTAATCTAAGGAAATACATTCTTGCCATAGAGGGAGTACAGAGAAGGTTCACCAGATTGATTCCTGGGATGACAGGACTTTCATATGAAGAAAGACTGGATCGACTAGGCTTATACTCACTGGAATTTAGAAGATTGAGGGGGGGTCTTATTGAAACGTATAAAATTCTAAAGGGATCGGGCAGGCCAGATGCAGGAAGATTGTTTCCGATGTTGGGGAAGTCCAGAACGAGGGTTCACAGTTTAAGGATAAAGGGGAAGCCTTTTAGGACCGCGATGAGGAAAACCTCCTTCACACAGAGAGTGGAGAATCTGTGGAATTCTCTGCCACAGGAAACAGTTGAAGCCGGTTCATTGGCTATATTTAAGAGGAAGTTAGATATGGCCCTTGTGGCTAAAGGGATCGGGGTATGGAGAGAAAGCAGGTACAGGGTTCTGAGTTGGATGATCAGCCGTGATCATACTGAATGGTAGTGCAGGCTCGAAGGGCCGAAGGGCCTACTCCTGCACCTATTTTCTATGTTTCAATGTTTCCCTCGCAGTTCGGGCAAATGGCCTTGGGGAACTTGAGCGCTCTGCTGGGTCTGCTGATCCTGTTCATCGCCCGCTGGCAGCTGGGTTACGCCATGCTGGTCGGCACTCCCTGGTGGACGGGCGTCATTGTGAGTGCGGCCCCCTCGCGGGCCGGGCTGGGTCAGCGGGGAGGGAGGCGGCCACGAGGGAGAGGGGCGTAGGGGGAGGCGACGGGCAATGGATAGGGAGGGCTGAGGGAAAGGAGGGGGAGAGGGGGCGGTGAGGAGGGCGGGAGGAGGGAGTTACACCTGCTCGGAATTGATCGCCTGACACGGTTTATTAAGTCCACAGTGGCCGGGATGTTAATCAAGGCTGTTCACAAGTCCCCAAACAAATCCACGGTGAGTTTGCAGTTCCCTGTCTCCGTATCCTTCCTCTCTCCCCTTCCCCGCCTCTCTTTCTCTCCTTCGCCATTCTCTCTCTCCACTTCAGCCTTCTCTCTCTCTCTTCTTCCCACTCTCCCTCCACCCCTCTCTCTGCTCCCCTGCCTCTCTCTTTCTCTCTCCTTCCCCCTCTCTGCTCCTCCAGTCTCTGTCCCCTCCCCTTCGCTCTCTCTCTCCTCCCCCTCTCTCTCTCCTCCCCTCTCATCCCCTCTCTCTCTCCTTCTCCCCTCTCCTCCTTCAGTTTCCCCTCCCCTTCGCTCTCTCTCTCCTCCTCCTTCTCCCTGTCTCCCTCCCCCTCTCTCCCCTTCTCCCTCGCTCCCTTCTCTCTCCTTCCCCCTTCTCTCTCCTTCCACCTCTCTCTCCTTCCCGTTCTCTCTCCTTGCCCCTCTTTCTCTCCTTCCCCCTCTTGCTCTCCTTCCCCCTTCTGTCTCCTTCCCCTACCCACTCTCTCACTTCCCCTCTCTTCTCCCTCTCTTCATCCCCCATCGCGGTGTCTCTCACATTTCTCTTCCTCCTCTTCCTCTCTCTCACTCTCTCTCTCTCTCACTCTCTCTCTCTCTTTCCCCTCCCTTTTCCCTGCTCTCCATCTCTCCCGATTTCTTCATCTCTTCTCTAAACCCTCTCCCTTTGTCCACTCCTCTCATCGCCCTCTCACGCTCCCCTTCTCTCCCTCTCCCTCTGATCCTCCCCGCCTCTCCTCCATTTTCACTCTCCGTGTCACTCCCCCATCTCTTTTCCACTTTCCTTCCATCTCTGGGACTACCAACCCGCTCACCCTTCTCCCTTACCACTGTCCCTCTCTCTGTCCATCTCCTCGCTTCTCTCTCTCTCCTCCATTTTCTTTCTTCCTCTCTCTATCTCTCTGTCTGCCCCTTCTCCCATTCCACCTCCCTAGCTCCCCTCCCTCTCTATCTCTCCCCTCTTCCTTTCCAACCTCTCTCTCTTTCCGCCTCTCCCGCTTCACTTTTTCCACCCCCTCTCCCTCCCGTTCTGTTTCCACCTTCTCTCTCTCTCTCTCTCTCTCTCACTCGCCCCTCTACATTTTGTCACGTACACACGACCCTGTGAATGGAACAGAATACAGCCGGAGCCCGGTGTTGCTGTTAACAAATCACTATTTTAATCGGAACTACCAAATATAGTAAGAAAGTAAACCAAGAGTTAGCAAGATTATGCATATATAGAGGTAAAAATAAAGTTCTCAAACTCATTCAAGCTCAGTTGGCAGGAGTCACAGTCCAAAATGGAGGGTTACGGGATAGTGTGGGTTTAGTACTATTTTTTAAAGGTTTATATGGGTCGGCACAACATGAAGGGCTGAAGGGCCTGTACTGTGCTGTAGTGTTCTATTCAAAACAAGCCGCAGGGAAAAACATTCATTGTCCATCAGATAACTGCATCTCCCTCACCATAGTAAACAAGTCTTTCTCCCCCCCCCCACCTCCCTTCCAATTTCTCTCCCTCTCCCTGTTCCTATCTCCTCTTCCTTTCTACTTTCTGACTCTCTCTCGCTCCCCCTCCCTGCTCTCTCATTCCCCCCGTCTCTTATCTCTCTCCCCCACTCACTTTCTGCATCCCTCTCACCCACTCTCGATCCTCCCTCACTCCTTCGTTTTCAATTCCTCTCCCACTCTCTCTCCCTGTCGCTCCTCCCGCACCGTTTCCACACACACACACTCTCTCGCTCCCCCCTCTCGCTGCTTTCCCTAATCAGTTGGTCTCCCCCTCCCGTCACTTCCACTGTCCCTTTCAAACTTATCTCTCTCGCTCCTTGTCTCTTCCCCCTTCCTTCCTCTCTCTCCCTTTCACTCTCTCTCTCCTCCTACCCCCTCCTCTGCCTCTTCTCAATTTATCCTTCGCTATTTCCTCCCACACTCCCTCTCTCTCTCCCTTTCTCTCTCTCTCTCCTCCTCCCCCCTCCTCTGCCTCTGCTCAATTTTTCCCTCTGTCTGTCCTCCCACACTCACTCTCTTTCTCTCTCTCTCTACGGCAGACCATCGCCTGCCTGGTTGCGAATGTGATCTGCGCCCTCGCATGCACTCCCGCCGTCATCCTGTACTCGCTGAACGTCCGCATCTTACCCTGCATCGGGTACTGCTACACCGGATGCCGGATGGTGAGTGTTCCGTCCGCCCCCCAACACACACACACACACACACACACACACACACACACACACACACACACACACACACACACACACACACACACACACACACACACACACACACACACACACACACACACACGCCCGCCGCCCAACACACACTAGCGAGCCAGCCCTCATCCACACACCCCCACCCCGCACCCACGGCCTTCCCCCTCTCCCGCGGCGCCACCTTGCTCCCCTCGCGGTAGCGCTTCCTCACTCCACGCAAAAGCCTCCTCCTAACCCTCCCTCCCCTCTGTTGTAGCGGCCCCTCTCTCCTCTCCTCCCCCCTCCCTCCATCGACCACTTCCTCCGGCAGCTCCTTCCACAGACGGACCACACGTATCACTCTAAACCTTTCCTATCCGTGTCCCTGTCCGAGTGTCGTTAATGTACCTGCCTCGACCACTTCCTCCGGCAGCTCCTTCCACAGACGGACCACCCGTATCCCTCTAAACCTTTCCTATCCGTGTCCCTGTCCGAGTGTCGTTAATGTACCTGCCTCGACCACTTCCTCCGGCAGCTCCTTCCACAGACGGACCCACCCGTATCCCTCTAAACCTTTCCTATCCGTGTCCCTGTCCGAGTGTCGTTAATGTACCTGCCTCGACCACTTCCTCCGGCAGCTCCTTCCACAGACGGACCACACGTATCCCTCTAAACCTTTCCTATACGTGTCCCTGTCCGAGTGTCGTTAATGTACCTGCCCCGAACACTTCCTCCGGCAGCTCCTTCCACAGACGGACCACCCGTATCCCTCTAAACCTTTCCTATCCGTGTCCCTGTCCGAGTGTTGCTAATGTACCTGCCTCGACCACTTCCTCCGGCAGCTCCTTCCACAGACGGACCACACGTATCCATCTAAAACTTTCCTATCCGTTTCCCTGTCCGAGTGTCGTTAATGTACCTGCCTCGACCACTTCCTCCGGCAGCTCCTTCCACAGACGGACCACCCGTATCCCTCTATACCTTTCCTATCCGTGTCCCTGTCCGAGTGTCGTTAATGTACCTGCCTCGACCACTTCCTCCGGCAGCTCCTTCCACAGACGGACCACCCGTATCCCTCTATACCTTTCCTATCCGTGTCCCTGTCCGAGTGTTGCTAATGTACCTGCCTCGACCACTTCCTCCGGCAGCTCCTTCCACAGACGGACCACACGTATCCATCTAAAACTTTCCTATCCGTTTCCCTGTCCGAGTTTCGTTAATGTACCTGCCTCGACCACTTCCTCCGGCAGCTCCTTCCACAGACGGAACACCCGTATCCCTCTAAACCTTTCCTATCCGTGTCCCTGTCCGAGTGTCGTTAATGTACCTGCCTCGACCACTTCCTCCGGCAGCTCCTTCCACAGACGGACCACCCGTATCCCTCTATACCTTTCCTATCCGTGTCCCTGTCCGAGTGTCGTTAATGTACCTGCCTCGACCACTTCCTCCGGCAGCTCCTTCCACAGACGGACCACCCGTATCCCTCTATACCTTTCCTATCCGTGTCCCTGTCCGAGTGTCGTTAATGTACCTGCCTCGACCACTTCCTCCGGCAGCTCCTTCCACAGACGGACCAACCGTATCCCTCTAAACCTTTCCTATCCGTGTCCCTGTCCCAGTGTCTTTAATGTACCTGCCTCGACCACTTCCTCCGGCAGCTCCTTCCACAGACAGACCACCCGTATCCCTCTAAACCTTTCCTATCCGTGTCCCTGTCCCAGTGTCTTTAATGTACCTGCCTCGACCACTTCCTCCGGCAGCTCCTTCCACAGACAGACCACCCGTATCCCCCTAAACCTTTCCTATCCGTGTCCCTGTCCGAGTGTCGTTAATGTACCTGCCTCGACCACTTCCTCCGGCAGCTCCTTCCACAGACGGACCACACGTATCCATCTAAAACTTTCCTATCCGTTTCCCTGTCCGAGTGTCGTTAATGTACATGCCTCGACCACTTCCTCCGGCAGCTCCTTCCACAGACGGACCACCCGTATCGCTCTAAACCTTTCCTATCCGTGTCCCTGTCCGAGTGTCGTTAATGTACCTGCCTCGACCACTTCCTCCTGCAGCTCCTTCAACAGACGGACCCACCCGTATCCCTCTAAACCTTTCCTATCCGTGTCCCTGTCCGAGTGTCGTTAATGTACCTGCCTCGACCACTTCCTCCGGCAGCTCCTTCCACAGACGGACCACCCGTATCCCTCTGAACATTTCCTATCCGTGTCCCTGTCCAAGTGTCGTTAATGTACCTGCCTCGACCACTTCCTCCGGCAGCTCCTTCCACAGACGGACCACCCGTATCCCTCTGAACATTTCCTATCCGTGTCCCTGTCCAAGTGTCGTTAATGTACCTGCCTCGACCACTTCCTTCGGCAACTCCTTCCACAGACGGACCACCCGTATCCCTCTATACCTTTCCTATCCGTGTCCCTGTCCGAGTGTCGTTAATGTACCTGCCTCGACCACTTCCTCTGGCAGCTCCTTCCACAGACGGACCACCCGTATCCCTCTAAACCTTTCCTATCCGTGTCCCTGTCACAGTGTCTTTAATGTACCTGCCTCGACCACTTCCTCCGGCAGCTCCTTCCACAGACGGACCACCCGTATCCCTCTATACCTTTCCTATCCGTCTCCCTGTCCGAGTGTCGTTAATGTTTCTGCCTCGACCACTTCCTCTGGCAGCTCCTTCCACAGACGGACCACCAGTATCCCTCTAAACCTTTCCTATCCGTGTCCCTGTCCGAGTGTCGATAATGTACCTGCCTCGACCACTTCCTCCGGCAGCTCCTTCCACAGCCGGACCACCCGTATCCCTCTAAACCTTTCCTATCCGTGTCCCTGTCCGAGTGTCGTTAATGTACCCGCCTCGACCACTTCCTCCGGCAGCTCCTTCCACAGACGGACCACCCACATCCCTCTAAACCTTTCCTATCCGTGTCCCTGTCCGAGTGTCGTTAATGTACCTGCCTCGACCATTTCCTCCGGCAGCTCCTTCCACAGACGGTCCACCCGTATCCTTCTAAACCTTTCCTATCCGTGTCCCTGTCCCAATGTCGTTAATGTACCTGCCTCGACCACTTCCTCCTGCAGCTCCTTCAACAGACGGACCCACCCGTATCCCTCTAAACCTTTCCTATCCGTGTCCCTGTCCGAGTGCGTTAATGTACCTGCCTCGACCACTTCCTCCTGCAGCTCCTTCAACAGACGGACCCACCCGTATCCCTCTAAACCTTTCCTATCCGTGTCCCTGTCCGAGTGTCGTTAATGTACCTGCCTCGACCACTTCCTCCGGCAGCTCCTTCCACAGACGGACCAACCGTATCCCTCTAAACCTTTCCTATCCGTGTCCCTGTCCCAGTGTCTTTAATGTACCTGCCTCGACCACTTCCTCCGGCAGCTCCTTCCACAGACAGACCACCCGTATCCCTCTAAACCTTTCCTATCCGTGTCCCTGTCCCAGTGTCTTTAATGTACCTGCCTCGACCACTTCCTCCGGCAGCTCCTTCCACAGACAGACCACCCGTATCCCCCTAAACCTTTCCTATCCGTGTCCCTGTCCGAGTGTCGTTAATGTACCTGCCTCGACCACTTCCTCCGGCAGCTCCTTCCACAGACGGACCACACGTATCCATCTAAAACTTTCCTATCCGTTTCCCTGTCCGAGTGTCGTTAATGTACATGCCTCGACCACTTCCTCCGGCAGCTCCTTCCACAGACGGACCACCCGTATCGCTCTAAACCTTTCCTATCCGTGTCCCTGTCCGAGTGTCGTTAATGTACCTGCCTCGACCACTTCCTCCTGCAGCTCCTTCAACAGACGGACCCACCCGTATCCCTCTAAACCTTTCCTATCCGTGTCCCTGTCCGAGTGTCGTTAATGTACCTGCCTCGACCACTTCCTCCGGCAGCTCCTTCCACAGACGGACCACCCGTATCCCTCTGAACATTTCCTATCCGTGTCCCTGTCCAAGTGTCGTTAATGTACCTGCCTCGACCACTTCCTTCGGCAACTCCTTCCACAGACGGACCACCCGTATCCCTCTATACCTTTCCTATCCGTGTCCCTGTCCGAGTGTCGTTAATGTACCTGCCTCGACCACTTCCTCTGGCAGCTCCTTCCACAGACGGACCACCCGTATCCCTCTAAACCTTTCCTATCCGTGTCCCTGTCACAGTGTCTTTAATGTACCTGCCTCGACCACTTCCTCCGGCAGCTCCTTCCACAGACGGACCACCCGTATCCCTCTATACCTTTCCTATCCGTCTCCCTGTCCGAGTGTCGTTAATGTTTCTGCCTCGACCACTTCCTCTGGCAGCTCCTTCCACAGACGGACCACCAGTATCCCTCTAAACCTTTCCTATCCGTGTCCCTGTCCGAGTGTCGATAATGTACCTGCCTCGACCACTTCCTCCGGCAGCTCCTTCCACAGCCGGACCACCCGTATCCCTCTAAACCTTTCCTATCCGTGTCCCTGTCCGAGTGTCGTTAATGTACCCGCCTCGACCACTTCCTCCGGCAGCTCCTTCCACAGACGGACCACCCACATCCCTCTAAACCTTTCCTATCCGTGTCCCTGTCCGAGTGTCGTTAATGTACCTGCCTCGACCATTTCCTCCGGCAGCTCCTTCCACAGACGGTCCACCCGTATCCTTCTAAACCTTTCCTATCCGTGTCCCTGTCCCAATGTCGTTAATGTACCTGCCTCGACCACTTCCTCCTGCAGCTCCTTCAACAGACGGACCCACCCGTATCCCTCTAAACCTTTCCTATCCGTGTCCCTGTCCGAGTGCGTTAATGTACCTGCCTCGACCACTTCCTCCTGCAGCTCCTTCAACAGACGGACCCACCCGTATCCCTCTAAACCTTTCCTATCCGTGTCCCTGTCCGAGTGTCGTTAATGTACCTGCCTCGACCACTTCCTCCGGCAGCTCCTTCCACAGACGGTCCACACGTATCCCTCTAAACCTTTCCTATCCGTGTCCCTGTCCGAGTGTCGTTAATGTACCTGCCCCGAACCACTTCCTCCGGCGGCTCCTTCCACAGACGGACCACTCGTATCCCTCTAAACCTTTCCTATCCGTGTCCCTGTCCGAGTGTCGTTAATGTACCTGCCTCGACCACTTCCTCCGGCAGCTCCTTCCACAGACGGACCACCCGTATCCCTCTAAACCTTCCCTATCCGTGTCCCTGTCCGAGTGTCTTTAATGTACCTGCCTCGAACACTTCCTCCGGCAGCTCCTTCCACAGACGGACCACCGGTATCCCTCTAAACCTTTCCTATCCGTGTCCCTGTCCGAGTGTCGTTAATGTACCTGCCTCGACCACTTCCTCCGGCAGCTCCTTCCGCAGACAGTCCACCCGTATCCCTCTAAACCTTTCCTATCCGTGTCCCTGTCCGAGTGTCGTTAATGTACCTGCCTCGACCACTTCCTCCGGCAGCTCCTTCCACAGACAGTCCACCCGTATCCCTCTAAACCTTTCCTATCCGTGTCCCTGTCCGAGTGTCGTTAATGTACCTGCCTCGACCACTTCCTCCGGCAGCTCCTTCCACAGACGGACCACCCGTATCCCTCTAAACCTTTCCTATCCGTGTCCCTGTCCGAGTGTCGTTAATGTACCTGCCTCGACCACTTCCTCCTGCAGCTCCTTCAACAGATGGACCACCCGTATCCCTCTAAACCTTTCCCATCCGTGTCCCTGTCCGAGTGTCGTTAATGTACCTGCCTCGACCACTTCCTCTGGCAGCTCCTTCCACAGACGGACCCACCCGTATCCCTCTAAACCTTTCCTATCCGTGTCCCTGTCCCAGTGTCGTTAATGTAGCTGCCTCGACCACTTCCTCCGGCAGCTCCTTCCACAGACGGACCCACCCGTATCCCTCTAAACCTTTCCTATCCGTGTCCCTGTCCGAGTGTCGTTAATGTATCTGCCTCGACCACTTCCTCCGGCAGCTCCTTCCACAGACGGACCACCCGTATCCCTCTAAACCTTTCCTGTCCGTGTCCCTGTCAGAGTGTTGTTAATGTACCTGCCTCGACCACTTCCCCCTGCAGCTCCTTCAACAGACGGACGCACCCGTATCCCTCTAAACCTTTCCTATTCGTGTCTCTGTCCGAGTGTCGTTAATGTACCTGCCTCGACCACTTCCTCCGGCAGCTCCTTCCACAGACGGACCACCCATATCCCTCTTAACCTTTCCTATCCGTGTCCCTGTCCGAGTGTTGTTAATGTACCTGCCTCGACCGCTTCCTCCGGCAGCTCCTTCCACAGACGGTCCACACGTATCCCTCTAAACCTTTCCTATCCGTGTCCCTGTCCGAGTGTCGTTAATGTACCTGCCCCGACCACTTCCTCTGGCAGCTCCTTCCACAGACGGACCCACCCGTATCCCTCTAAACCTTTCCTATCCGTGTCCCTGTCCGAGTGTCGTTAATGTACCTGCCCCGACCACTTCCTCCTGCAGCTCCTTCCACAGACGGACCACCCGTATCCCTCTAAACCTTTCCTATCCGTGTCCCTGTCCGAGTGTCGTTAATGTACCTGCCCCGAACCACTTCCTCCGGCAGCTCCTTCCACAGACGGACCACTCGTATCCCTCTAAACCTTTCCTATCCGTGTCCCTGTCCGAGTGTCGTTAATGTACCTGCCTCGACCACTTCCTCCGGCAGCTCCTTCCACAGACGGACCACCCGTATCCCTCTAAACCTTCCCTATCCGTGTCCCTGTCCGAGTGTCGTTAATGTACCTGCCTCGAACACTTCCTCCGGCAGCTCCTTCCACAGACGGACCACCGGTATCCCTCTAAACCTTTCCTATCCGTGTCCCTGTCCGAGTGTCGTTAATGTACCTGCCTCGACCACTTCCTCCGGCAGCTCCTTCCGCAGACAGTCCACCCGTATCCCTCTAAACCTTTCCTATCCGTGTCCCTGCCCGAGTGTCGTTAATGTACCTGCCTCGACCACTTCCTCCGGCAGCTCCTTCCACAGACAGTCCACCCGTATCCCTCTAAACCATTCCTATCCGTGTCCCTGTCCGAGTGTCATTAATGTACCTGCCTCGACCACTTCCTCCGGCAGCTCCTTCCACTGACGGACCACCCGTATCCCTCTAAACCATTCCTATCCGTGTCCCTGTCCGAGTGTCGTTAATGTACCTGCCTCGACCACTTCCTCCGGCAGCTCCTTCCACAGACGGACCACCCGTATCCCTCTAAACCTTTCCTATCCGTGTCCCTGTCCGAGTGTCGTTAATGTACCTGCCTCGACCACTTCCTCCGGCAGCTCCTTCCACAGACGGACCCACCCGTATCCCTCTAAACCTTTCCTATCCGTGTCCCTGTCCGAGTGTCGTTAATGTATCTGCCTCGACCACTTCCTCCGGCAGCTCCTTCCACAGACGGACCACCCGTATCCCTCTAAAACTTTCCTATCCGTGTTCCAGTCCGAGTATCGTTAATGTACCTGCCTCGACCACTTCCTCCGGCAGCTCCTTCCACAGACGGACCACCCGTATCCCTCTAAACCTTTCCTATCCGTGTCCCTGTCCGAGTGTCGTTAATGTACCTGCCTCGACCACTTCCTCCGGCAGCTCCTTCCACAGACGGACCCACCCGTATCCCTCTAAACCTTTCCTATCCGTGTCCCTGTCCGAGTGTCGTTAATGTATCTGCCTCGACCACTTCCTCCGGCAGCTCCTTCCACAGACGGACCACCCGTATCCCTCTAAAACTTTCCTATCCGTGTTCCAGTCCGAGTATCGTTAATGTACCTGCCTCGACCACTTCCTCCGGCAGCTCCTTCCACAGACGGACCACCCGTATCCCTCTAAACCTTTCCTGTCCGTGTCCCTGTCCGAGTGTTGTTAATGTACCTGCCTCGACCACTTCCCCCTGCAGCTCCTTCAACAGACGGACGCACCCGTATCCCTCTAAACCTTTCCTATCCGTGTCTCAGTCCGAGTGTCGTTAATGTACCTGCCTCGACCACTTCCTCCGGCAGCTCCTTCCACAGACGGACCACCCATATCCCTCTTAACCTTTCCTATCCGTGTCCCTGTCCGAGTGTTGTTAATGTACCTGCCTCGACCACTTCCTCCGGCAACTCCTTCCTCAGACGGACAACCCGTATCCCTCTAAACCTTTCCTATCAGTGTCCCTGTCCGAGTGTCGTTAATGTACCTGCCTCGACCACTTCCTCCGGCAACTCCTTCCTCAGACGGACAACCCGTATCCCTCTAAACCTTTCCTATCAGTGTCCCTGTCCGAGTGTCGTTAATGTACCTGCCTCGATCACTTCCTCTGGCAGTTCCTTCCACAAACGGACCACCCTCTGTGTGAAAAACTTTCCCATCGGGTCCCCTATTAAATCTCTAAAACCTGTGCCCTAAGTTTCAAGATTCCCCCCTACGCTCCAGGGAATGAAGTCCCTACCTGCCCGACCTCTCTCCGTAACTCAGCCCCTCGAGTCCTGGCGACACCCTCGTAAATCCCTGTGAGCTCCCGCCTCCGGTACACGGTGCCCTGTCCGACGATGGCGGTCATGTTAAACGCCGCCTTCACCGCCCCGTCTGCCTGTGACCCGACTTTTAGGGAACCATAAATCTAGGAAAATCTAGGAATCTAGGAATAATGGTACATAGTTCCCTGAAGGTGGAATCTCATGTGGATAGGGTGGTGAAGAATGCTTTTGGTAGGCTGGCCTTTATAAATCAGAGCATTGAGTATAGGAGTTGGGATGTAATGTTAAAATTGTACAAGGCATTGGTGAGGCCGAATTTGGAGTATTGTGACAGTTCCGGTCACCGAATTATTGGAAAGATGTCAACAAAATAGAGAGAGTACAGAGGAGATTTACTAGAATGTCACCTGGGTTTCATCACCTAAGTTACAGGGAAAGGCTGAACAAGTTAGGTCTTTATTCTTTGGAGCGTAGAAGGTTGAGGGGGGACTTGATAGAGATATTTAAAATTATAGGGGGGTAGAGTTGACGTGGATTGGCTTTTTCCATTGAGAGTAGGGGAGATTCAGACAAGAGGACATGAGTTGAGAGTTAGGGGGCAAAAGTTTAGGGGCAACACGAGATGGAATTTCTTTACTCAGAGAGTGGTAGCAGCTTCCAGTAAAAGTGGTAGAGGCAGGTTCGATTTTGTCATTAAAAAAATGGACAGGAAAGGAATAGAGGGTTATGGATTGAGTGTAGGTCGGTGGGATTCGGTGAGAGTAAGCGTTCGGCACGGACTAGAAGAGCCGAGATGGCCTGTTTCCATGCATTAATTGTTATATGGTTATAAACCAAAACTTGGCGTGTTCCGTTAATCGAAGTCTAAAGTTCTCCGTCTCTCACCCCTCTCCCTCTTTCACCCCTCTCCGCCTCTCACCCTGTCCATGTATCACTCTGTCTGTCTCTGCCCCTCTCTGTTTTCCACCCTTCTCTGCCTTCCCTGTCCGACCTCTCTCATCTCCTGCCTCTCACCTCTCTCTCCCCCATCTGACTCTCATGTCTCTCCCTCGATCAACTGTCCTCTGCCACCTCTCTTCATTCTCCCCCTTCCCTACCCCCATCTCTCTCCCACTCAGCCCCTCTCTTCCTCACCCATTGCCCCCCTTCTCTTCCTCCCCGTCTGGGTCTCTCCACCTCCGCCTACCCCAATACCCACTCTCCCTCACCCCTCTCTCTTCCCCGGCCATCTCCACCCATGCCCCTCCCTCCCTCTCTCTCTCTCCTCTCTGTCTCTCACCCCATTTCTCTTTGTCTCCCCCCCCCCACCCTCCACTCCTCTCCTTCCGTCTGGCTCTATCCCCCCTCCCATGCTCCCTCCGCCAAACACCGAATCTCGCAGAGGTTTGTCAGCGGGATCACGGTGATCTTGCTGGTCAACTGCCTGGTCTCACTGGTGATGTCCGTCCTCACGGCCATCGCCAACTGCAGGGACCTCGAGTGCTGCGCCGCACAGCCTCCGGTGGTGAGTGGGATCTTCCTGTGCACGGGGGGTGCTGTGGGCGGCGAGGGATGGGGCATGGGGACAAGAGATGGGGGAGGTGAACAGCGTGGGGAGGGAACAAGAGAGTGGAGGGGTAGAGAGAGATGGGGGCAGAAAAGGAATAAAAGGGTGGGGAGAGGGGTGGAAAGAGGAGGATGGGTGGAGGGGGTGGAGACAGGAGGATAGGGTGGGGAGAGGGGAGGAGAGAGGAGGATAGGGTGGAGAGAGGAAGATGGGGTGGGGAGAGGAGGATAGGGTGGAGGGGTGGAGAGAGGATAGGGTGGGAAGGGTGGAGAGAGGAGAATAGGGTGGAGAGGGGTGGAGAGAGGAGGATAGGGTGGGAAGAGGGGTGGAGAAAGGAGGATAGGGTGGAGAGGGGTGGAGAGAGGAGGATAGGGTGGAGAGGGGTGGAGAGAGGATGCTGGGGTGGGGAGAGGAGGATAGGGTGGAGAGGGGTGGAGAGAGGATGATGGGGTGGGGAGAGGAGGATAGGGTGGGAAGAGGGGTGGAGAGAGGAGGATAGGGTGGACGGGGTGGAGAGAGGAGGATAGGGTGGACGGGGTGGAGAGAGGAGGATAGGGTGGGAAGAGGGGTGGAGAAAGGAGGATAGGGTGGAGAGGGGTGGAGAGAGGAGGATAGGGTGGAGAGGGGTGGAGAGAGGATGCTGGGGTGGGGAGAGGAGGATAGGGTGGAGAGGGGTGGAGAGAGGATGATGGGGTGGGGAGAGGAGGATAGGGTGGGAAGAGGGGTGGAGAGAGGAGGATAGGGTGGACGGGGTGGAGAGAGGAGGATAGGGTGGGAAGAGGGGAGGAGGATAGGGTGGAGAGGGGTGGAGAGAGGATAGGGTGGGGAGAGGAGGATAGGGTGAGGAGAGAGAGGTGGGGGAAGAGATGGAGAGAGAAGAGGGGACAGAGGGGACTGAGAGGGTCTCATCTCCTCTCCTCACTTTATCTTTCTTCCCTCATCGATCTGACCCCTCCCTCTCCCCCACCCTGCAGAAAATGGTGGTGATCCACGCCAACCAGCCCGCACCGCCAGACCTCGCCTCCGTCTTCTCCGGCAAGCCGGCGCCCACTCCTGCCTTTGACGGGCCCCAGTGACGACACGTCCCCCTACTCCACGGGACAGCCTGAAGGAATCGGGCCGAACGATCTGAGGCTCAGCCCGAAAGAAAAGTCAAAGCAGGACTTTTGAGACTGAGGAGGGGAGGGGAGGGTAACGGTGCTAGCCTCTTCCCGTAGTCACATTCCTCCCCCGTGGGAACCCCGCAGTTCCATCTCCCTTGTTGCGAGCCGCCCTCTCCCACCCTCGGCTCCCGTCACTCCTGAAACACTCCGCTCTCTGTCCCCTCGCTCTCCCCTCTATCTCCGCCCATTTCACCCTGGCTGGCGAAACCATCATCATTTTGTGATGGTTACCATTGACAACCGCTCTCCCCGCATCATAGAATGGGGCAAACCCTTTTCCTCACCTTCCACTCACTTCCCTCCCTGTTTATTCAATCTCAACTCCTCATCCCTCCTCTCCTTCCCCTCGGTGCCCGCTCTCACATCTCTCCATTTAACCTTCTGCCGACTGCCATTGTGTGACAGTCAGACCCTCCTTCCCACTCCCTCACACTTACCATCTTGTCACCCTCCTTCCCATCCCATCACTCGCAAACCCCTTCCCTCCCTCCCCTCTCCCCGCCATCTCGACGCTCTGCATCGTATGCTGGTTGGGGCTGCCATGTTGCGATGCCAATCTTCACCTCTCCTCATCGCCCTCTTTCTCTCTCTCTGTTACCCAGTGAGTCACTCACGTACTCACTCCGTCACTCCTGACACCCTTTCTCCTCTCTGGCCCCTTGCCCTTTCTCCCGCCATCCACCACATTTTGGTGAACATTTTCTGATGGGAAATTTCGCTCCCCCACCCAATCCCTTCTCCCCCGTCCGTTGAGTGAGTCGTTCCCCTCTCCCTCGTTGAGACAATGAACTCCCCGACCCATCAGCCCTGACCGCGTCCCCGACCCCCGCTCCCCCTTTCTCCTTTCCACGCCCCAATTTTTTGCTGCTCGTCTTATTTGTGAAGGAAATGTCACCACCCATTCATCCCCCACTATTGAAAACGTCACTCCCCCACACCCCACATCCTGTCCAATCAGACCACTCCCTCCCGTCCCATCACTTCCCCTCTCTCCCCGTCCCATCACTCCCGCTCCCTTCCAGTCGTTTCACTCCTCCTCACCCCGTCGTTGTCTTCTCCATGTCGGCCTCCAGTTTGTGACAGGGACTTTCGCCCCTCCCCTTTCCGTCCCCTATTGAGTCAGTGACTTCGCCACGCTCACCGTCTCCTCAGTCCACTCCTCGTCCCGTCACTCCTCTTCCTCCCAAACCCCTCACCCCTCCTCCCCAAAACCCACATGTATATGTGTATGTGCGAATATCTGAGATATATACATTAGTTTATTCAATGACAACATTATTAGAATTAGAACATATATACAATATGGAAGACGATATAAAACACAAATTAAAATACTGTTATTACAATCAATAACACACTCGATCCCGGGATTGTATCCATGGGCACCACATGTTCCTTCTCCATCGATTCTGTGTGTGACAGTGGCTATTGTAAGTCAGTGTCTCACTCCATCCCTGGCGGCCACATTAACCAAGGATTCGCCCATTTTAAATCAGCGCGTCCCTCCATCTCTTGTGCTCACTTCTACCAAAGCCGACACTCCCTCCCCAGCGGCCATTTCCAGTGAAGCGTCGGACATCCCACCTCTCCCGGATATTGATAGCGGCTCCCTGACGCCCGCGAATTATATACAATATCCCGGAAATCGGTTTTTTTTTTTTGAGAACGAGAGAGAGAGAGAATTGAATACTCTGCCATGGCAGAGTAAAAAAATATAAAACGTACTTCACCCCAGACTACACTAAAGTGTTCCCCTGCCTAATAGGGGTCAGGAATAATGACAGTGTCGCTCGCTGCACTGTCTGCAACATTGTGTTTTCTATTGCCCATGGGGGGGGGGGGGGTTAAATCACTGTTGAGGTGAGTTTAACGGGTGTCATTCGTTCATTAGCATAGCTAACGCTATTTAAACTAGCTGGCTGGCCGCTAAGGAGCTGCTCTATTGCAGACATCCCACCTCTCCCGGGAGTTCCGGGAGTCTCCCACAAATTGATGGTGTCTGCTTCCCTGAAATGAGATTTTGCAGGGTGGGAATAATTGAGTGATGGAATGGTGCAGACGGAGCTTCACTGTGTGTTTGGCATTGCAAATGTGTGATGGGACGGTGTGGAGGGAGATTCACTCTGTGTCTGACCCCGGGAGTGTGTGATGGGACGGTGTGGAGGGAGATTCACTCTGTGTCTGACCCCGGGAGTGTGTGATGGGACGGTGTGGAGGGAGATTCACTCTGTGTCTGACCCCGGGAGTGTGTGATGGGACGGTGTGGAGGGAGATTCACTCTGTGTCTGACCCCGGAAGAGAGTGTGATGTGACAGTGTGGAGGGAGATTCACTCTGTGTCTGACCCCGGGAGTGTGTGATGGGACAGTGTGGAGAGAGATTCACTCTGTGTCTGACCCCGGGAGTGTGTGATGGGATGGTGTGGAGGGAGATTCACTGTGTCTGAACCCGAGAGTGTGTGATAGGACGGTGTGGAGGGAGATTCGCTCTGTGTCTGATCCAGGGTGTGTGTGATGGGATGGTGTGGAGGGAGATTCACTCTGTGTCTGATCCAGTGTGTGTGTGATGGGACGGTGCGGAGGGAGATTCACTCTGTGTCTGACCCCGGGAGTGTGTGATGGGACGGTGTGGAGGGAGATTCACTCTGTGTCTGACCCCGGGAGTGTGTGATGGGACCGAGTGGAGGGAAATTCACTCTGTGTATGACTCCGGGAGTGTGTGATGTGACAGTGTGGAGGGAGATTCACTCTGTGTCTCACCCCGGGAGTGTGTGATAGGACGGTGTGGAGGGAAATTCACTCTGTGTCTGACCCCGGGAGTGTGTGACGGGACGGTGCGGAGGGAGATTCACTCTGGGTCTGTCCCCGGGTGTGTGTGATGGGACGGTGTGGAGGGAGATTCACTCTGTGTCTGACCCCGGGAGTGTGTGACGGGACGGTGCGGAGGGAGATTCACTCTCTGTCTGACCCCGGGTGTGTGTGTGGCGGGACGGTGTGCAGGGAGATTCACTCTCTGTCTGACGTCGGTTTTCCATCCCCCAACGAGTGACCGGTTGAATAATGAGTCCCGTTTCTCACCGTCACTCTGCATCGGGGAACCGATGATTATAAAATCACACTTCAGGGTCGTGTCCGGGATCGCAGATCCAGGGTCACTGCCGAGGGATTTGTCAATTTAACATCATTATATCGGCCAGGCTGTCCTCAGCAAAGGGAGCAAAAGGATTCTCTCCCGGGATAATCCCACCCCGGGATACCGGTATCCCTACTGAGCCCTGGACCCCGGGCTTTTCCTGTCTGGGTAATTCCCCGAGGTGTCATGTGGGAGTCTCGTACACGCACATCCGGCGGAAGCTGCCCCGCCGGACAACAGGCGGAAACACGTCACTGCGGGACCGCTCCGAGCGACGCAGTGCGCGAGGCCGGTTTCGTTAAAACAGTTGGGAATCAACCCCGGCGCGCGGCCATTAAAGGTAAGGGCGGGAGTTAAAGGGGAGGGCGGGGAATCGGCCAAATGTCCCCATCCCGTGGGCGGGGATGTTCACACATTCAGATGTTCACAGGGTCACTCTCAGTCCGGGTCTGGGTTCCTGCAGAGATCCCAGTTCCTTCTCCCCGGTCTCACTGAACCGATTCCTCCACAGCCTGAAACAGATGGGAGAATAAAGATGAAATAAACAGATTACACAACAGTGTCAGTAACAGGGGACCGGGGTTCATGTTTCAACAACACTCACAGACAAATATCACCAGAAAACCCTCGGATCCGCTGATATTTTATCACATTGAACATTAACACAAACTCTCACCGGATCCACTTCAGACTCGGGTGGGTCAGTATAAGGCGGCGGAGAGCGGGGACAGATCGGTCTGTCAGCGAGTTTGCTCTCAGGTCCAGCTCCGTCAGTGATGGATTTGTACTGAGAGCGGAGACGAGATCCCCGGCAGCAGAATCTGTGAGACCGACATCCCCCAGCCTGGAGATGAGAGAGAGTGAGGTTGAAGGACACAGAGAGACAGGAGACGGTACAAATCCCCAGTGTTTATCAGTAACACAATTACTGATCACATTAATGTTCAGTGTCAGACACGCAGTGACTGTAAACACAATCTCCTACAGTCTGGTACTTACCCCAGTTTCTGTATTTTACACTCCGGGTTCGTCAGAGCCGCAGACACCAGTTTCACTCCTGAATCTCCCAGGTCATTCATCCCAAGTCTAAACACAAACAAACAGATTGATGAACAAAGTGGTTCAAACCGTGGGTCTGAGGGAATTTCTCTCACTCGGATATTTCAGGAAACATTAAACCCTTCAGTAAATCACTCATCGAGGTTCCCATCACTGTCAATGTCCCTCACTGCCCAGCTCCAGGGGATTCACCGAATGTCAGTAATTTCGTCTGTCGGCGTGACCCTGCAAACTCCACATATTCTGTCCCATTCCCCGATGGTTAGAAAAGTGTTCCTGATGTGAGAGGATCGGGAGGGGCAGGGATGAAGGATGGGAGAAAGTCCCACAGTGAGGAAGATTTGTGAAAGTGTCCTTGGGAGACGGTGGAAGAGACCCCACCTGAAGAAAAGGGATAGAAAGACAGAATCTGCAATAGGAAGGGGTTGGGGAAGAGAAATCCCTCAGAAGGAAGGAGATCATGATGAGTGATCCCACAGGAGGAAGGGGAATGGGGATGAGAAGTCCCACAGCAGTACACCGATGGGAAAAGATAATCCCACAAGATGAGATGATCCGGAAATAGATTGTACAGGAGGGGTGTGTCTGAACTGAGGCCCACAATCGGGAGAGGAGATGCGCCCATGGGTTCTGGGTATCTGGTAATGAGCACAGTCACACAGGTGGACTGATGGTGATAGTCACACACGGGGAAGGGCAGGAGAGGAGAATCTCACAATGGTATTTCTTTCCTTCTCACTGGGACAGTCTGCTGACGGTCTCTTGTCCCTCACCGGGAAGGGGGTGTGAATCTCTGACCCACCTGCTGTAGTCAGTGTCGGTCTGGGTGTCAGTAACAGTGAGAAGGAACATTGTCAATGGACGTGTCACAGGCAGCGAGAAACACGGCCATTCCTGTGATTTACTACCATTAAACCAATGGCCGTTGTTCACTGATCTGATGAAGTCTCCAAAATTGCTTCACAAGGAACCACAGAACCCTCCCGTCCTTGGGGAATTACTGACCGATCCCCTGGGCATTTGTCACAATTCGTCACAATCTGATTTATTACAGTTTAACCCAAATCCCTTTACATTGAAATGACACAATAGAACAGTTTCACAGTTCCGAGTGAGAGATAAATCAAGTTACCTCAACTCCTGGCACTTGTGCAGCCCGGGTCCCAGCCGCTGGATTCCTTCACACTGAATGTGGCAGTTCACCAGGTTGAGGTGTTTTATTGTATCACAGAGTCCGATGACATGAGACAGGATCGCGCAGTCAATCGGGGTCAGTGTGATGTAACTTAATGAAAGTGTTTCCTCAGATCCCAGTGCGGCCTGAGCCAGTCCACGATTCTGAGACTCAAACAGGTAGTGCAATGTGTTCAGGAGGCTCCTTTTACCAGCTTCACTCCCTGTGTTTCCACTCTGGCGTTTAACCGCCTCCTTCACCCAGTCAATCACCTGGCTGGTCGTTTGATGAGGAAATGGACCCAGAAACTCCTCCAGGCCCCGAGTTGTCATTGGGGAGGAGAGACCAGCAAGAAAACGGAGAAATACCTCAAATCGCCCATCTGTCGTGTTGTGGACTTCAGTGAGGAATTTCAGGATTTCCCCGGGATGTGGATTCAGGAATTGTGCGACTGCAGCTACAAACTCTTGGATGGTGAGGTGTGGGAATGTGTACACCACGCTCCGGGCAGAATCCTCTCTCTCCAAAAGCTCCATCAGGAACTGGGAAGGCTGCAGATTGTAGTTGATCAAATCTCCATCTGTAAACACAATCTTCCTCTGGGACACTCCTCTGAAGGCCATCTGACCAACCCGGAGTAACACATCACGGGGGTTCTCAATCTCACGGCCGTGGTTTTTCAGGATGTTGTAAATATAGTAGGAGTATAGTTGGGTGATGGTCTTGGGAACTCGCTGCGGGTCCCTATCTCTTTGTGTGAAGAAGGGGCCCAGTGCCAGAGCGAGGATCCAGCAGTAGGAGGGGTTGTAGCTCATGGTATACAGGATCTCGCTGTCCTTCACGTGGTTGAAAACAGCTGCTGCCACCGTTTGATCTTCAAAATACCTGATGAAATATTCCTTCCGTTCGTCACCAACAAATCCCAGGATTTCAGCCCAGATACTGATCTCAGCCTTTTCCAATAAATGTAACGCAGTGGGACGGGTGGTCACCAGCACTGAACACCCTGGGAGCAGCTTGCCCTGGATTAAACTGTACACAATGTCAGACACCTTGCACTTGAATTCAGGATCTGTGCATGTGGACTGCGGTTCTGTGCCTCTCCGACTGTCAGAAAAATCAATTTTGTCATTGAATTTATCCAAACCATCGAATATAAACAGCAATCCCTTTGGGTTCTTCCAGACCTCTCTCAGGAATTTCCCAATGTAGGAATACTGATCCAGAATCAGTTCCCTCAGGTTTATTCTGCAGTTAATGGAGTTTAAATCGCGGAATTTGAAACTGAAGACAAACTGGAACTGTTGGTATATTTTCCCCGTGGCCCAGTCATAAACAATCTTCTGTACCATTGTTGTTTTTCCGATCCCCGCGACTCCGGCCACTGCTGCCGAACTCCCAGATTTGGTTTTACTCCGGGAAAAGCTGCTCTGGAACAGCTGATCCGTCCGGAGTTTTTCCAGGTGTCCACGGAGATGCTTCTGTCTCCACTTCTCGTGGTCTCTGCCTCTTGCCAGCAGCTCATGTTCCACCAGTCTCCGATCTCGAACAGTAGAAATGACCGTGAGCTCAGCGTATCGATCAACCAGCTGGAAAACCTTCACCTTCTCCCTCATCAGGATCGTGTTCACTCTCAGTGTTTCAGTTTGTGCCCGCAGAGTCTCCTTGTGTTTCTGTTGAACATCTTCCATGGGAACAGACAGTGGACAAACTGTTAGATGCCTCAACTCAGAACTCAGTATTTAAGCACACAAGAGTTAGTGCAAAGCTATTGCATTAATGTATTCATCAGTGGATGTTCGTACAGTAAAGTAAATTCAATTAACAGACCGCGGACTGGACAAAGAGGCCTGGTCCAGATAAACACCAGATCATCACATTTCCACATTAACTGTGCTGTGAAGGTCAGTATTTCCCTGGTAGTTTACTGACCCCCGACTGTCCCGTACCGGACAATTTCCGAGTACTGTCACAGCTGTCATTTATTCCTGTGGAAGAAACTTTTCATCCCAGTGTTGATGTGGCGTATGGAGATAGGGAAGAGGGTGTGGACATTCTGTCAAAGGAAAAGGTCGGGGAATCACAGCTCCCCCTCCCCTCGCACCGTCACTGATTCAAAATACAAAGAAGTAACTTTGCGCATCAGCATGTGCACTGTGGGTGGGTGGTTTGGGTGTGAGGCATCTCAACATGTCTTTGAACCCTGTCAGGGGTGTCAGGGGTCTCACAGTGTGTCAGGAAACTGTCATGGCTGTGCGGAGTCTCACAGATTGTCAGGATGCTTACAGAGGTGCGTGGGGTCTCACATTGTGTCAGGATCCAGTCAGGATAGTGTGGCTTCTTACAATGTGTCGTGAACCTGCCACGGGTGTGTGGCATCTCAAAATGTGTCAGGACCCTGTGAGGTGTGTGCGGGGTCTCTCAATGTAACAGGACCCAATCAGGTGTGTGGGGCCTCACAGTGTGTCAGGACCCCCTCAGGTGGTGTGTCTGGTCTCACAGTGTCAGTACCCTATCAGGTATGTTTGGGATCTCACAGTGTTTCAGGCCCTTGTCAGGTTTTGTGGCGTCTCACAGTGTATCACGACCCTGCCAGGGTTTTATGGGGTCTCACTGTGTGTCAGGACTCTGTCAGGTGTGTGAGGTCTAACAGTGTGCCAAACCCTGTCAGTGATGTGTAGTGTCTCAGTGTGTCAGGATCCTGTCAGCGGTGTGTAGGGTCTCACAGATGTCAGGGCCCTGTCAGGGGTGTGTGGCATCTCACAATCTGTCGGGGACCTGCCAAAGGTGTGTGGGATCTCAGAGTGTGACAGGAACTTGTGAAAGGTGTGTGCTCTCACAGTGTGTCTGGCCCCTGACAGGGTGTTTGCTTTCTCACAGTGTATCACGACCCTGCCAGGGTTTTATGGGATCTCAGTGTGTGTCAGGACCCTGTCAGGGGTGTGTTGGGTTTCAAAGCGTGTCAGGAGACTCTCATGGGTGTGTGGGGCCTCACAGTGTGTCAGGATAATGTCTGTGTGTGTGGGGTCTCACAGTGTGTCAGTTCCCTCTCAGGGATGTGTGGGGTCTCACAGTGTGTCAGGACCCTGTCAGATGTGTATCGGATCTCACAGTGTTTCAGGACACTGTCAGGGTGGTGTGGGGTCTCACAGTGTGTCAAACACTTTCAGTGATGTTTAAGTCTCTCAGTGTGTCAGGACCCTGTCAGGGGTGTGTGGGGTCTCACAGTGTGTCAGGACACTGTCAGGGGTGTGTGGGGTCTCACAGTGTGTCAGGACATTGTCTGGTGTGTCTGGGGTCTCACTGTCTGTCAGGACCCTGTCAGGGTTGTGTGGGGACTCACAGTGTGTCAGGACCCTGTCAGAATTGGGTGGGATCTCACAGTCTATCAGGACCCTGCAGGTGTGCGTGGGGTCTGAAAGTGTGTCGGGAAATTGCCAGTGGAGTGTAGCGTCTCACAGTGTGTCAGGAACCAGCCAAGATTATGTGGGGTCTCACAGAGTGTCAGGACCCTGCCAGGGTTGTGTGGGGTCTCACAGTGTGTCAGCACATTAACAGGGTGGCCTGGGGTCTCACAGTGAGTCAGGAACCTGTCAGGCGTGTGTGGGGTCTCATGGTTTGTCAAGATCCTCTTAGGAGCGTGTGGTGTCTGTCAGTTTGTTAGGACCCTGTCAGGGTTGTGTGCGTTCTCACAGTGTGTCAGCACATTAACAGGGTGGCCTGGGGTCTCACAGTGAGTCAGGAACATGTCAGAGGAAGTTGGGTTCTGTTCCGAAGGGACGGTGTATACCTGAACTGGTGCGGTACTAACATTCTTGCAAGGAAGTTTGCTAGTGCTTCTTGGGCGGGTTTAAACTAAAATTTGCAGGGGGCGGGGATCCAGAATGTGAGAGAGGATAGCGAAAGGAAGAATAAAGGACAGGTGGGGACTACACCGTTCCGGAATATTAAGTGTGTAGTAGAGAAAGGTGAGGCGGAACAAGTGATAAGGAGGAGACATGTACAGAGGGATGGTCTGATGGAACATGGAGTTAAATGTGCAGAAAGAATAAGTAAATTTAGGAAGGACAACAAAATTCTAGGGGCGTATAGCCCGATGGGAGTTCGGGGAGCTGGGTTAAGCACAATAGCAGCGATTCAAACAGAAAGAGGAGAAATGGGCTAAAAATTCTATATCTGAATTCACGAAGTGTCAGAAATAAGGCGGATGAGCTTGAAGCTCAGGTGCGAATGGGTAACTATGATGTTGTTGGGATAACAGAGACATGGCTGCAGGGAGATCAGACCTGGGAAATGAATGTACAAGGGTATACGTGCTATCGTAGGGACAGAAATGTGGGCAGAGTGGGTAGGGTGGCCCTGTTGGTGAGGAATGAGATTCAGTCCTTTGCAAGGGGGGGACATAGGATCAGGAGAAGTAGATTCTGTGTGGATAGAACTGAGGAACAGTAAGGGCAAAATGACCCTAATGGGTGTTGTCTACAGGCCACCAAGCAGTAGCATGGATATTGGGTGCAAGTTGAATAGGGAGTTAACATTGGCATGTGGCAAAGGTAATGTCGCAGTAGTTATGGGGGATTTCAACATGCTGGTGAACTGGGAGTATCAGGTTGGTGCTGAACCCCAGGATAGGGAGTTTGTAGAGTGCCTACGGGATGCATTCTTGGAACAGCTTGTAGGAGAGCCGACCAGGGACAAGGCTGTTCTGGAATTAGTGTTATGTAATGAACAGGATTTGATAAGCGATCTTGAAGTAAAGGAGCCATTAGGAGGTGGTGATCATAATATGATAAGATTTTATCCGCAATTTGAGAAGGATAAGGGCAGCTCGGAGATGTCAGTGTTGCAGTTGAACAGGGGAAACTATGGAGCCATGAGGGAGGAGTTGGCCAAAGTTGACTGGACGGATATCCTAGCAGAAAAGACAGTGGAACAGCAATGGCAGGTATTCTTGGGAATAATGCACAAGGTGCAAAATCAGTTCATCCCCCGGAGAAGGAAGGATTCAAAGCGGGGAAAGGGGCCACAGTGGTTGACAAAGGAAGTCAGAGATTGCATAGCATTGAAAAAAAGGAAGTATGACAGAGCTAAGGTGAGTGGGAGGACAGATGATTGGGATTTTTTTAAGGAACAGCAGAACTTAACTAAAAAGACAATACGGGGAGAAAAAATGAGGTACGAACGCAAGCTAGCCAGGAATATAAAGGAAGATAGCAAAAGCTTTTTTAGGTATGTGAAGAGCAAGAAGGTAGTTAAGAACAATGTTGGGCCCTTGAAGAATGAATTGGGTGAAATTGTTATGGGAAGCAGAGAAATGGCAGAATAATTTAATAAGTATTTTAGATCTGTCTTCACTAAGGAAGACACAAGCAATCTCCCAGATGTATGGATGGGCCAAGGACGTAGGGTAACAGAGGATATGAAACGTATTGACATTAGGAAGGAAACGGTGATGAGTAGACTGATGGGACTGAAGGCTGACAAATCCCCAAGTCTAGATGGTCTGCATCATAGGGTACTAATGGAGGTGGCCCCGGAAATTGCGTATGCATTGGTAATCATTTTCCAATGTTCCTTAGATTCAGGATCAGTTCCTAAGGATTGGAGAACGGCTAATGTTATCCCACTTTTTAAGAAAGGAGGGAGGGAGAAAAAAGAGAACTATCGACCTGTCAGCCTGACATCGGTGGTGGGAAAGATGCTAGAGTCCATTATTAAGGATGAAATACTGGCATATCTAGATAGCAGTGATAGGATTGGGCCGAGCCAGCATGGATTTCCCAAGGGTAAATCATGCTGGACTAATCTGTTGGACTTTTTCGAGGATGTAACCAGGAAGTTAGACGGGGGAGATCCAGTGGATGTAGTGTACCTCGATTTTCAGAAGGCATTTGATAAGGTCCCAGTTAGGAGATTGGTGGGTAAAATCAAAGCTCATGGCATTGGTGGGAAGACATTGACATGGATAGAAAACTGGTTGGCAGGTAGAAAGCAAAGGGTAGCGGTGAATGGGTGTTTCTCGGAATGGCAGGTGGTGACAAGTGGGGTGCCACAGGGCTCGATATTGAGACCACAGCTGTCTACCATTTACGTTAACGATTTGGATGAAGGCATAGAAAATAACATCAGCAAATCATTATCTGAACGGTGTAGAGTTAGGTAAGGGAGAAATACGAAGAGATCTAGGAGTCCTTGTTCATCAGTCACTGAAGGTGAATGAGCAAGTGCAGCAGGCAGTGAAGAAGGCTAATGGAATGTTGGCCTTTATTACAAAGGGAATTGAGTACAAGAGCAAGGAAATCCTCTTGCATTTGTACAGGGCCCTGGTGAGACCACACCTAGAGTATTGTGTACAGTTTTGGTCTCCAGGGTTAAGGAAGGGACATCCTGGCTGTAGAGGAAGTGCAGCGTAGATTCACAAGGTTAATTCCTGGGATGTCAGGACTGTCTTACGCAGAGAGGTTAGAGAGACTGGGCTTGTACACGCTGGAATTAAGGAGATTGAGAGGGGATCTGATTGCAACATATAAGATTATTAAGGGTTTGGACAAGATAGAGGCAAACATATATTCCAGATGCTGGGAGAGTCCAGTACCAGAGGGCATGATTTGAGAATAAGGGGTAGGTCATTTAGGACAGAGTTAAGGAAAAACCTCTTCTCCCAGAGAGTTGTGGGTGTCTGGAATGCACTGCCTCGGAAGGCAGTGGAGGCCAATTCTCTGGATGCTTTCAAGAAGGAGCTAGATAGGTAACTTATGGATAGAGGAATCAAGGGATATGGGGACAAGGCAGGAACTAGCTATTGATTGTAGATGAACAGCCATGACCTCAAAATGGCGTTGCAGGCTCAAATGGGTGAATAGTCTACATTTGCACCTATTGCCTATTGTCTATAATCTGACAGGACCCTTCCAGAGGTCTCACAGTGTGTCAGGTCCCTGTCAGTGGTGTGTGGGGTCTCAATGTTTGTCAGGATCCTCTTAAGAGTGTTTGGTGTCCTTTCGGTGAGCCAGGACCCTGTCAGCTGCTTGTGGCATCTCACAATCTTTCGGGAACCTGTCAGAGGTGTGTGGGGTCTCAGAGTGTGTCAGGACCCTGTCAGGTATGTGAGTTCTCACAGTGCGTCAAACCCTGGCAGAGATGTGTGTGTCTCAGGGTGTCAGGATCCTGTCAGCGGTGTGCCGGGTCTCACAGACGTCAGGGCCCTGTCGGGTGTGTTGGGTTTCAAAGCGGGTCAGGAGCCTCTCATGGGTGTCTCAGGTCTCACAGTGTGTCAGTACCCTGCCAGGGGTGTGTGGGGCCTCACAGTGTGTCAGGACCCTGCCAGGGGTGTGTGGGGCCTCACAGTGTGTCAGGACCCTGCCAGGGGTGTGTGGGGCCTCACAGTGTGTCAGGACCCTGACAGGGATGTGTGGTGTCTCAAAATATGTCAACACCCTAACAGGGGGCTGCTACATCTCACAGTGTGGCAGGACCCTGTCAGAGTTGGGTGGGAACTCACAGTGTGTCAGGAACCTGCAGGGGTGCGTGGAGACTGAAAGTGTGTCAGGAACCTGCCAGGTGTGTGTGGGGTCTCAATGATTTTCAAGATGCTCGTAGGAGAGTGTGGTGTCTCTCAGTGTGTTAGGACCCTGTCAGGGGTGTGAGAGATCTCACAGTCTGTCAGGACCCTACCAGGGGTATGTGGGGTCTCACAGTGTGCCAGGACCCTGCCAGAGATGTGTGGTGTCTCAGAATATGTCAACACCCTAACAGAGGGCTGCTACATCTCACAGTGTGTCAGGACCCTGTCAGAGTTGAGTGGAATCTCACAGTGTGTCAGGAACCTGCAGGGGTGCGTGGAGACGGAAAGCGGGCCAGGAACCTGCCAGGGTTGTGTGGGACTCACAGTGCGTCAGGACCCTGTCAGATGTGTATCGGACTTCACAGTGTTTCAGGAACCTGTCAGGGTGGTGTGGGGTCTCACAGTGTGTCCGGACCCTGTCAGGAGGAGCGTGTGAGGTCTCACGCTTTATCAGGACACTGTCAGAGTCGAGTGGGATCTCACAGTCTTTCAGGACGCTGCAGGGGTGCGTGGGGTTTGAAAGTGTGTCGGGACACTGCCAGTAGTGTTTAGAGTTTCACAGTGTGTCAGGAACCTGCCAGGGTTGTGTGGGGTCTCACAGTGTGTCAGGAACCTGTCAGGGGTGTGTGGAGTCTCAATGTTTGTCAAGATCCTCTTAGGAGCGTGTGGTGTCTCTCAGTGTATTAGGATCCTGTCAGGGGTTGTGGCGTCTCACAGCCTGGCGGGAACATGCCAGGGGTCTGTGGGGACTCGCAGTGTGTCAGGAACCTGCCATAGTTGCGTGGGGTCTAACAGGGTGTCAGGACCCTCTCAGGGTTGTGTGGGGTCTCACAGTGTATCAGCACATTAAATGGGTGGCCTGGGGTCTCACAGTGTGTCAGGACCCTGCCAGGCGTGTGTGGGGCCTCACAGTGTGTCAGGACCCTGCCAGGTGTGTGTGGGGTCTCACAGTGTGTCAGGACACTGTCAGGGTGTGTGGCGTCTCACAGTGTATCATGACCCTGCCAGGGTTTTATGGGGTCTCAATGTGTGTCAGGACCCTGTCAGGTGTGTGAGGTCTCACAGTGTGTCAAACCCTGTCAGCGATGTGTGGTGACTCAGTGTGCTATGATCCTGTCAGCGGTGTGCCGGGTCTCACAGACGTCAGGACACTTTCAGGGGTGTGTTGGGTTTCAAAGCGTGTCAGCAGCCTATCATGGGTGTCACAGGTCTCACAGTGTGTCAGGATAATGACAGGGTGTGTGGGGTCTCACAGTGTGTCAGGATAATGACTGGGTGTGTGGGGTCTCACAGTGTGTCAGGTCCCTCTCTGGGGTCTGTGGGGTGTCACAGTGTTTCAGGACCCTGTCAGTGTGGTGTGGGGTCTCACAGTGTATCAGGACCCTGTCAGAAGGAGCGTGTGGGGGTCTCACGCTTTACCAGGACCCTGTCAGAGTTGGGTGGGATCTCACAGTCTTTCAGGACCCTGCAGGGGTCCGTGGGGCCTGAAAGTGTGTCGGGACACTGTCAGTAGTGTTTAGCGTTACACAGTATGTCAGGAACCTGCCAGGGTAGGGTGGAGTCTCACAGAGTGTCAGCACATTAAATGGGTGGCCTGGAGTCTCACAGTGTGTGTTAGGAACCTGTCAGGGGTGTGTGGGGTTTTAATGTTTGTCAAGATCCTCTTAGGAGCGTGTGGTGTCTCTCAGTGTATTAGCACTCTGTCAGGGGCTGTGGCGTCTCACAGCCTGTCGGGAACATGCCATAGGTCTGTGGGGACTCGCAGTGTGTCAGGAACCTGCCATAGTTGAGTGGGGTCTCACAGGGTGTCAGGACCCTCTCAGGGTTGTGTGGGGTCTCACAGTGTGTCAGCACATTGAATGGGTGGCCTGGGGTCTCACAGGGTGTCAGGACCCTGTCAGAGTTGGGTGGAATCTCACAGTGTGTCAGGACCCTGCAGGGGTGCGTGGAGACTGCAGGTGTGTCAGGAACCTGCCAGGGTTGTATGGGTCTCACAGTGCGTCAGGATCCAGTCAAGGTGTGTGGCCTCTCATAGTGTATCACGACCCTGCCAAGGTTTTATGGGGTATCAGTGTGTGTTAGGAACCTGTCAGGTGTGTGTGGGGTCTCAATGATTTCCAAGATCCTCGTAGGAGAGTTTGGTGTCTCTCAGTGTGTTAGGACCCTGTCAGGGGTGTGAGAGGTCTCACAGTCTGTCAGGACCATGTCAGGGGAGTGTGGAGTCTCACAGTTTGTCAGGAGCCTTCCAGGAGTGTGTGGAGTCTCAATGTTTGTCAGCATCCTCTTAAGAGGGTGTGGTGTTCTTTCAGTGTGTTAGGACCCTGTCAAAGGTGTTGGGCATCTCACAATCAGTCGGGATCCTGCCAGAGCTGTGTGTGGTGTCAGAGTGTTTAAGGAACTTGTGAAGCGTATGTGGCGTCTCAAAGTGTGTCAGGACCCTGTGCGGTGTGTGCGGGGCCTCTCAGTGTAACAGGACCCAATCAGGTGTGTGGCGCCTCACAGTGTGTCAGGACCCCCTCAGGTGGTGTGTGTGGTCTCACATTGTCAGGACCCTATCAGGTATGTTTCGGATCTCACAGTGTGTCAGGCCCCTGTCAGGGTGTGTGGCGTCTCACAGTGTATCATGACCCTGCCAGGGTTTTATGGGGTCTCAGTGTGTGTCAGGACTCTGTCAGGTGTGTAGGGTCTCACGGTGTGTCAACCCCTGTCAGCGATATGTGGTGTCTCAGTGTGTTATGATCCTGTCAGCGGTGTTCCCGGTCTCACTGACGTCAGGAGCCTATCATGGGTGTTTCAGGTCTCACAGTGTGTCAGGATAATGTCTGGGTGTTTGGGGTCTCACAGTGTGTCACGTCCCTCTCAGGGGTGTGTGCTGTCTCACAGTGTGTCCGGACCCTGTCAGGTTGGTGTGGGGTCTCGCAGTGTGTCAGGACCCTGCAGGGGTGCGTGGGGTTTGAAAGTGTGTCGGGACACTGCCAGTATTGTTTAGCGTTTCACAGTGTGTCAGGAACCTGCCAGGGATGTGTGGGGTCTCAAAGGGTGTCAGGACCCTATCAGGGTTGTGTGGGGTCTCACAGTGTGTCAGCACTTGAAATGGGTGGCCTGGAGTCTCACAGTGTGTCAGGAACATGTCAGGGGTGTGTGGGGTCTCACTGTTTGTCAAGGTCCCCTTAGGAGCGTGTGGTGTCTCTCAGTGTATTAGGACCCTGTCAGGGGTTGTGGCGTCTCACAGCCTGTCGGGTACATGCCAGGGATCTGTGGGGACTCACAGTGTGTCAGGAACCTGCCATTGTTGTGTGGGATCTCACAAGGTGTCAGGAACCTACCAGGGTTGTGTGGGGTCTCACAGTGTTTCAGGACCCTCTCAGGGTTGTGTGGGGTCTCACAGTGTGTCAGTACATTAAATGGGTAGCCTGGTGTCTCACAGTGTGTCAGGATCCTGTCTGGGGGGTGTGGTGTCTCTCAGTGTGTAAGGGCCCTGTCAGGGGTGTGTGGCATTTCATAGTCGGTCGGGAACATGCGAGGGGTGTGTGGGGTCTCACAGTGTGTCAGAACCTGTCAGGAGTGTGTGGGGTCTCACAGTGTGTCAGGACCCTGTCAGGGGTGTGTGGGGTCTCACAGTGTGTCAGGGTCCTGCCAGGTTTTGTGGCGTCTCACAGGGTGTCTGGACCCTGTCAGCGGTGTGTGGGGCCTCACAGTGTGTCAGGACCCTGACAGGGATGTGTGGTGTCTCAGAATATGTCAACACCCTATCAGGGGGCTGCTACATCTCACAGTGTCTCAGGATACTGTCAGTGTTCGGTGGGATCTCACAGTGTGTCAGTACTCTGCAGCGGTGCGTGGAGTCTGAAAGTGTGTCAGGAACCAGCCAGGGTTGTGTGGCGTCTAACAGGGTGTCAGGACGCTGCCAAGCTTGTGTGGGTCTCAAAGTGCGTCAGGACCCTGTCAGAGTGCGTGGAGGCTCATGGTGTGTCAGGACCCTGCCAGGGTTGTGTGGGGTCTCAAAGTTTGTCAAGATCCTCGTAGGAGAGTGTGGTGTCTCCCAGTGTTGTAGGACCCTGTCAGGGTTGTGGGAGGTCTCACAGAGTGTCAGGACCATGTCAGGGGAGTGTGGGGTCTCACAGTGTGATAGGACCCTGTCAACGGTGTGTGGCATCTCGCAATCTGTCGGGAACCTGCCAGAGGTATGTGGGGTGTCAGAGTGTTTCAGGAACTTGTGAAGCGTGTGTGGCGTCTCAAAGTGTGTCAGGACCCTGTGAGGTGTGTGCGGGGTCTCTCATTGTAACAGGACCCAATCAGGTGTGTGGGCCCTCAGAGTGTGTCAGGACCCCCTCAGGTGGTGTATGTGGTCTCACAGTGTCAGGACCCTATCCGGTACGTTTGGGCTCTCACAGTGTGTCAAGCCCTAGTCAGGGTGTGTGGCGTCTCACAGTGTATCATGACGCTGCCAGGGTTTTATGGAGTCTCACTGTGTGTCAGGACCCTGTCTGGGTGTGTGGGGTCTCACAGTATGTCAGGACCCTGTCAGGAGTGTGTGGGGTCTCACAGTGTGTCAGGACCCTGTCAGGAGTGTGTGTGGTCTCACAGTGTGTCAGGACCCTGTCAGGGTGTGTGGCGCCTCACAGTGTGTCAGGACCCTGTCTGAGTTGGGTGGGATCTCACAGTCTTTCAGGACCCTGCAGGGGTGCGTGGGGTTTGAAAGTGTGTTTCGAGACACTGCCAGTAGTGTTTAGCGTTTCACAGAGTGTCAGGAACCTGCCATAGTTGTGTGGGATCTCACAACGTGTCAGGGGCCTACCAGGGTTGTGTGGAGTCTCACAGAGTTTCAGGACCCTGTCAGTGTTGTGTGGGGTCTCACAGTGTGTCAGGACCCTGTCAGGGTTGTGTGGGGTCTCACAGTGTGTCAGGACCATGACAGGTGTGTGTGGGGACTCGCAGTGTGTCAGGATCCTGTCAGGTGTGTGTGGGGTCTCAATGATTTTCAAGATCCTCGTAGGAGAGTGTGGTGTCTCTCAGTGTGTTAGGACCCTGTCAGGGGTGTGAGAGATCTCACAGTCTGTCAGGAGCCTACCAGGGGTATGTGGGGTCTCACAGTGTGCCAGGACCCTGCCAGAGATGTGTGGTGTCTCAGAATATATCAACAACCTAACAGGGGGCTGCTACATCTCACAGTGTGTCAGGACCGTGTCGGAGTTCGGTGGAATCTCACAGTGTGTCAGGACCCTGCAGGGGTGCGTGGAGACTGAAAGTGTGTCAGGAACCTGCCAGGGTTGTGTGGGTCTCACAGTGCGTCAGGACCCTGTCAGGGTGTGTGGCCTCTCACAGTGTATCACGACCCTGCCGGGGTTTTATGGGGTCTCAGTGTATGTCAGGAACCGGTCAGGTGTGTGTGGGGTCTCAATGATTTTCAAGATCCTCGTGGGAGAGTTTGGTGTCTCTCAGTGTGTTAGGGTCCTGTCAGGGGTGTGAGAGGTCTCACAGTCTGTCAGGACCATGTCAGGGGAGTGTGCAGTCTCACAGTGTGTCAGGAGCCTGTCAGGAGTGTGTGGGGTCTCAATGTTTGTCAGCATCCTCTTAAGAGGGTGAGGTGTTCTTTCAGTGTGTTAGGACCCTGTCAACGGTGTGTGGCATCTCACAATCTGTCGGGATCCTGCCAGAGGTGTGTGTGGTTTCAGAGTGTTTAAGGAACTTGTGAAGCGTATGTGGCGTCTCAAAGTGTGTCAGGACCCTCTGCGGTGTGTGCGGGGTCTCTCAGTGTAACAGGACCCAATCAGGTGTGTGGCGCCTCACAGTGTGTCAGGACCCCCTCAGGTGGTGTGTGTGGTCTCACAGTGTCAGGACCCTGTCAGGTGTGTGAAGTCTCACAGTGTGTCAAACCCTGTCAGCGATGTGTGGTGTCTCAGTGTGTTATGATCCTGTCAGCGGTGTGCCGGGTCTCACAGACGTCAGGACCCTGTCAGGGCTGTGCTGGGTTTCAAAGCGTGTCAGGAGCCTATCATGAGTGTTTCAGGTCTCACAGTGTGTCAGGATAAAGTCAGGGTGTTTGGGGTCTCACAGTGTGTCAGGTCCCTCTCAGGGGTGTGTGGGGTCTCACAGTGTGTCAGCACCCTGTCAGATGTGTATTCGGATCTCACAGTGTTCCAGGACCCTGTCAGGGTGGTGTGGGGTCTCACAGTGTGTCAGGACCCTGTCAAGAGGAGCGCGTGGGGTCTCACGCTTTATCAGTACCCTGTCAGAGTTGGGTGGGATCTCACAGTGTGTCAGGTCTCTGCAGCGGTGCGTGGAGTTTGAAAGTGTGTCAGGAACCAGCCAGGGTTGCGTGGGGTCTAACAGGGTGTCAGGACGCTGCCAGGGTTGTGTGGGTCTCGAAGTGTGTCAGGACCCTGTCAGGGTTGTGTGGGGTCTCAGAGTTTGACAAGATCCTATTAGGAGAGTTTGGTGTCTTTCAGTGTGTTAGGACCCTGTCAGGAGTGTGAGATGTCTCACAGAGTGTCAGGACCATGTCAGGGGAGTGTGGGGTCTCACAGTGTGTCAGGACCCTGTCAGGTGTGTGTGGGGTCTCACAGTGTGTCAGGACCCTGTCAGGAGTGTGTGGGGTCTCACAATCTGTGGGGAACCTGCCAGAGGTGTGTGGGGTGTCAGAGTGTTTCAGGAACTTGTGAAGCGTGTGTGGCGTCTCAAAGTGTGTCAGGACCCCCTCAGGGGGTGTATGTGGTCTCACAGTGTCAGGACCCTATCAGGTACGTTTGGGATCTCACAGTGTATCAAGCCCCTGTCAGAGTTCTATGGGGTCTCAGTGTGTGTCAGGACCCTGTCAGGTGTGTGAGGTCTCACAGTGTGTCAAACCCTGTCAGCGGTGTGCCGGGTCTCACAGACGTCAGAAATCTGTCAGGGGTGTGTTGGGTTTCAAAGCGTGTCAGGAGCCTCTCATGGGTGCCTCGGGTCTCACAGTGTGTCAGGACCCTGTCAGGGATGTGTGGGGTCTGAATGTTTGTCAGGATTCTCTTAAGAGGGTTTGGTGTCCTTTCAGTGTGTTAGGACCCTGCCAACGGTGTGTGGCATCACACAATCTGTCGGGAACATGCCAGAGTTGTGTGGGATCTCGGAGTGTGTCAGGAACTTGTGAAAGTTGTGGGCACTCACAGTTTGTCATGCCCCTGTTAGGGTTTTATGGGGTCTCAGTGTGTGAGTTCTCACAGTGCGGCAAACCCTGGCAGCGATGTGTGATGTCTCAGTGTGTCAGGACCCAGTCAGGGGTGACTGGGGTCTCTCAGTGTGTCAGGACCCTGTCAGGTGTGTTTTGGGTGTCACACAGTGTCAGGACATTATTAGGCGTGTGTGGGGTCTCACAATGAGTCAGGGGTTTCTGGGGTCGGACTGTGGGTCAGGTTCCTGTCAGTGGTGTGTGCGATATCACAGCGTGTCCGTACCCTTTCAGAGGTGTTTGTGGTCTCAGTTTGTGTTAGTACTCTTTCAGGGGGCTGTGGCATCTCACAGTGTGTTGGGAACCTGCCAGGGGTGTGTGAGATCTCACAGCATGTCGGGAGCGTGTTAAGGGATTGTGGGGTCTCACAGTTTGTCAGGACGCTGTCAGGGATGTGAGGTGCCTCACGGTGTTTCAGGTCCCTTCCAGGTGTGTGTGGGGTCTCACCGTGTGTCAGGATCCTGTCAGGGGTGTGTGGGGTGTCACAGTGTGTCAGGATCCTGTCAGGGGTGTGTGGGGTGTCACAGTGTGTCAGGATCCTGTCAGGGGTGTGTGGGGTCTCACAGTGTGTCAGGACACTGTCAGGGGTGTGTGGTGTCACACAGTGTGTCAGGACACTGTCAGGGGTGTGTGGGGTGTCACAGTGTGTCAGGATCCTGTCAGGGGTGTGTGGGGTCTCACAGTGTTTCAGGTCCCTTCCAGGTGTGTGTGGGTTCTCACCGTGTGTCAGGATCCTGTCAGGGGTGTGTGGGTTCTCACTGTGTGTTAGGATCCTGTCAGATGTGTGTTGGATCTCACCGTGTGTCAGAACCATGTCAACGGTGTGTGGGGTCTGGCAGTATGTCAGGACCCTCTCAGGGACGTGTGTGATCTCAAGTGTGTCAGGACCCTGTCAGGTGTGTGTAAGGTCTCACAGTTTGACAAGACTGTCAGGGGTGTGTGGGGTCTCACAATGTGTCAGGATCCTGTCAGGTATGTGAGGGGTCTCTATTCAATGTATTCAGCTGTGATAGGGAGCGTAGGAAAACATTGATTGTGGACATATTTAATTTAGAGAAAGTGGTAGAGGTAGAAATGATGTTCTTCAATAATCAGGGGGTGTATCTGTTTCATATTCAGAAATGGGTCTGGGAATTTCACTGTCAGGTGTGTTCCCTTTGTAAACAGGATGAAGGACAATGAGGAACAAGCTTGTAGCGATTTACTAAACACGTGTTCAGGGACACTGAGGGATTTCATTGACCGGATGTGGACTGGAACAGCATTAACAGAGGTCTCAGAGACGTGAGTAGTTTGTAAACTTCCTGATTCGTCTATCTCTGGTCCCATGTTTAAATTATCATTTTTTAGGATTTGTTCCTGTAAGTGAGAGAGACTGAACGAGGGTTCTGGCCGAGATTCCCTATATTTCTGTTAAGAGCTTCGAATAATCAGATAAGACATGGGCTGATGCAATATTAATAAATTTTGTGATATTTGTCTTTCCTACGCTCTCTCCTCTGTTAAATGTGCAGTTGAGTGATCCAACTCAGTCTGTGATGATGGAGCATTTCAGTCTCTGAGCCCATGCACTGCCCCGGGCTCCATTTTCACAGACATGTTGGGCTTATGGATGTAGTAACCTTCCCATCCAGACGGTCACACTTTAACTAATTGCAATATTTTTTTTTTAGATATTTTCAGTCCTTTCCACCTTCCTTGCCGCGATCCCGCAACCTTCGGTTTTCCTGTCCTGATTCCCATCTCTCACCCTTCCACAGTGTCCATCACACAACACCGACAGACAGGAATTTCAGCTTCTGTGGACTGAGCTGAGGAATATATCCCCCAGTCTCACCCTCTCTAACACTGTAGCAGTGTTTGCACTAGGGAGTGCAGATGTGAACACAGCGGGGTTCATCTGCTGCTCTGTGGTTGAACAGACCAGTTGGGATGTTACCTGCTTTTCTAATTAAAGTGATGCTATTATTACTATTCTGTGACTGGAACTTCAGTGGACGCCCAACTCTAAGAAAAGATAATCTGCAGGAACTGGGGGAATTTAGAAAATGATTAAGGATGAGTCTGTTCAGGAGGGGGCAGTGGCTGGCAAGAGAAGGTTTTGACTTTTTGGTGTGAATAAATATTTTTTTTCCTTTCTCCAGATCTCCCCCTTCTCCACTCAGACTCCGGTGGGGATCTGTAGTTTCAGGCCCCAGAGCGGTGTGACCACTTTCCTCAAACTCGCCAGCTCTCTGCTTCTTTCCTCAAAATGTCCTGTGAAAACTATCCCTCTAGCAAACATGTTTCACTGTGTCTCACTGTGTTCTCTGTCACAGTGCCAGTATTTACCTGGTCAGATCCTCGTGGCTCAACAACTGAACAGCCCTACGCAAATTACAAACGTTGGTGGAAACAGAGTTTAAGTTTCAACTTGATGAACTCTGCTTCAGCCTCATCTGGGCCATTGCGTACCGTTCCGATTGCCCCACTACCGGAGGGATGTTGAGGCTTTAGAGAGGGAGTAGAAGAGGTTCACCAGGATGCTGCCTGGTTTAGAAGGCATTTGATATCATGAGAGGCTGGATAAAATTAGGTTGTTTTCTCGGGATCATCAGAGGCTGAGGGGAGCTCTGACACAGGATGACAAGATTATGAGAGGCTTAGATAGAGTGGACAGAGAGAATCACTTTGTTGCGGTTGAAATGCCTATTACCAGAGGGAATACATTGAAGTTAAGAGAGTGTAGAATGAAGGGAGCTGTGAGGGATAGGACTTTTAATCAGAGAGTCATGACTGCCTGGAACGCACTGTCTGGTAAGGTGGTAGAGGCAAATTATTAGAAGCTTCTGAGAGACTTTTCGATAGGCACATGGATGTAAGGAAGATGGAGGCAAATGGAGATGGTGTAGGAAGGAGAGATTAGAGTTTGGATGTGTTTGATTTATTTCTTAGCTCTTTCGGCACAATATTATTTACCTAATGGCCTATTCCAGTGTTATACTCTTCAATGTTCAATGCACGTTCACTTACCTTTCAGTTCACTGAGTTGAGCGGGAATTGGTCGATGGGAAGGATCACAACCTGTTTGAATTTAAAAAAATGAGGAAATCATTTTTGTCAAATTGTAAACTATGCTTTGTTGCGATCCAAATTTAAATTAATCTCTGATATAATCTCACCATATATCTGTATCTCTTTCAGTATTTTGTCCAACGTTGGGACACCAATCCTCATTTTCACAAAGGTTCCCCACATCACCCTCCGGGCGCGGGAGCCTTTCTCCATCACCAGGCTCAGGAGGAGTTTGGAACTGTCCGCCAGCTCTCCCTTATCAGCGAGATCAGAGATTTTCTGTGAAGAGTAACAGTGAACATATTGGGGACTGACAGATTCACACAGAGAATGAAAAGTAAATGATGTGCTCTGTAACGGGATCACACTGAGCAGTCACCCGGACGGATGCTGATCCTGTCTGGACATGGACTGTACATTCTGAGTGCAGAGCACACGGAGGGACATTCACCGTGAACCTGGTCCACCAGTCAATGAGATCCTGGCTGGTCTGTGACCACTTCATTGACGTGGCTCCAAATCCATAAATAATTCCTCACCGGATTTAACGGTGTAAAACAGAAATCAGAAAACAACGATCACAGATGAAGAAAGAAAACAGAAGGTTTTTTTTTATAACAGAGTGAACAGTCTCGGAGAAGTTGCAGAAAAGATGATGTGATTCATCTCCTCAGTCCGCCAGTGTCCAACATGACAACGGATTACTGGCTGACACCTGATGCCTTTCCCTGGCCTTTTCCAGAGGAGATTTATTCAGTGACTACACATTACAGCACGGCAGTATTCCCCGGTCCAGTTCTTGCAGTTACAGATTGAAACACAATCATTTCCACCAAGAACAGAACATACTCGAGCTCCTGTGGCACCTTGATGATGTCCCGGTTCTCACTGACATCCTACGGTCTTGTACAGTCTTTTCAAACCGAAACCTCCCATCATGTTTCCATTTAACACTGTATGCCCACACAACTGTTACTGCTCAACTCGCTCTAACCATTGAGCTGCCTCCCACCAGTCCGCAGAGTCTTTTCATCTTTTATTTAATCACTGGTTCAAAGTCACATGTTTGTGATTATATGTATAGTATTTATTTCTCAGTTGTTCTTTTATCTAATTTAATATCCGATGAGTCAGGGTTCTGAAAACCATCAGTACTGTGAAGTCCGAAAATTCAAACTCACTCACCCGATGTTCCCACTCTCTCCCACTCACCCGATGTTCCTCTCCACTGAACTGATTCTCGGCCGTTAACGCCAGGCTCACTCCGTGCACCCCTCCTTCCATCGCCTGCTCCAGCCTGTCTCGGTAATATTTCGTCAACTGCAAAACCTGGGAATCGTCCCAGCTTCCCAGGAGCACGGTGAACAGTGAGCTAGGAGCTGTGAAGGAAAATGGGGAAAATTAACGTCATTACCAAACTCCTATTGGACAGTAACTTTCTCTCTGGAACCTAAAGGTAGTGTGCCAGGTAACAAAAACAGACCGAAATATATATGCAAACACGAGATGCTGGAAATTCAACAACACACAAAAAAAAAACTGCTGGTGAACCATTTATTCAATATTTTCATATGATGTAATGAGACCCTGTTACAAACCTATTCGTTTTTCCAGTTTTGATTATACATATGTTGAGAGGATTGGAGTTGGCGACACTGATGATTTTGTATTTTTTTATAGATGATATAAACAGACCATTTTTTTATTATTTTTTCTCTCTTTTTTTCTTCTTTTGTTCTCTTTATTAGTTATTAGGTTGTTAGATTAGTTTTTCTAGCACAATTTTTTTTCTTTTTCTCTTTTTTTGTTTTTTTTTAAAATATACATTATGATATCACCTAGTTTTGCTTTGTTTATATGTTATTTGTATCATTTATGATTTGGGAAGACTTAATTATATTGTAACTATTTCCTGTGTATCCTTTCATGTTTAGTATAAATTTGTAAGTTTGTAATCCCAATATATATTGATAATAATAATAAAAAGATTGAAAAAAATGATGGATAGCTGGCACCCCGTGAGCAGGGATAAAAGTCAGGTCTGGAGAGACACCCCTCAGACACACCAGGAGACACACTAGTGGACACTAATTGAATGTTGGAACCCACGGGAAGGTGTGAGGCTTCAGAGACTGAACCAGGAGGTCGGTCAGCAAAACTAACAGTGTTATAGCAGGGCCGGTGGGGACTTGTGTGTGTGTCCACTCATGCCAGAGTGACGAGTCCACCACAGAACAACGGTCTAGCTGAAGGACAGAGGGGTCATAACTGAATGGCCACAACGACACAACGGATCAAGAACGCAAAGGAAGATTTGACTGCTGTAGCTGTTAAATCTCTCTCTCTCTCTCTCTCTCTCTCTCTCTCTCTCTCTCTCTCTCTCTCTCTCTCTCTCTCTCTCTCTCTCTCTCTCTCTCTCTCTCTCTCTCTCTCTCTCTCCAACGATTACAATACAACAATCAATATCTACCTCAGCACGCATGAACTGAACTGAACTTTATACTTTTCTATGACAATACATTTACCCCTAGACATCGATAGAGCTTGTTTATTATTGCTTATTATTATTCCTACACTTTTAGGTTTATTACTGCTAACGTGTGTTACCTATATATTTGCATTATTGGTATTGATTTGCTTATTTTACTAATAAACACTTTTGAATATAGTACCACCAGACTCCAATGGATTCTTCTTTCTCTGCTGGTCAGACACCCAGTTACGGGTTACGTAACAGAGTAAAAACTAAGAAATAAATGAATAAGCAAACAAAAAAAACAAATAAATTAATAGTCAGACAGATAAATAAATAGATAGATTGATAAATCGGGGATGGGGTCCCAAGGGGAGAAGAGGCATTAACGGAAGTTAGAGAGGTCAATATTTACGAAGGGGAGGCGGTGACTTCTCTAACTTCCGTTAATGCCCCTTCTCTGTCATCTCCCTACCCAGTCCCTTCACAAATATTTTGTGAATTGCCGATATTGATATAAACCCAGACACATAGTCAAGACGATATTTATAAATGAAAATAATTCCCCAACATACCCGTGTCCATTCCCGATGTTGACGTCACTGGAACTCCTCCACTGCTCGCTCCTTTATCCATTTTGACGACAGTTCTTGTCAGGTTTTGCTTCTTTCTAACAAACAAATTTAACAGGATGATCAGACATTATTTGAGTTGTAAATGAGAACAGTTTTCTTTTCTTTTAATTGAGTCGCACTCTTCCAAACATCTTGGGCCTATCCACCGAACACTTGACATGGCCTGATCTACCTGAAGCCATCTACCCACAGTCACATAATGCCCATTTCCGCTCTCTCCATGGATTGTACACTAATCCAGGATTTTCCAGGTATCTACTCGCTATATTGCAGGCAATTCCCTTTTAGAAACCAATCTTGTGTCCTAGACGTGGGGTGATCTGTCAACGGAATGGCAAGCCAGGTTGAGCAGACAGCGCCCACTGCTTTGGTCCTCCTAAGCTTTGGTGGCGCTGTCGTGAGTAATGGGCAGCTATTATGGCAGTGTGGGTTGAAACATTTTTGCTGACCAATGGGGCATCTATTCCTCTCGTCACCGGATTATACAGATTTCTTAGTCTCACCTGATTCCCACCGTCTCCTTTCAGTTTAACATCATCTGGCATTGACGCTTCTGGCAATATACGGCTTGAGTCTATATAGAAACCCTTTGACATCCTGATCAATGCAAACTCACCCATAACTTCGCAACGTTTTGTCCTGAAGCACTATAGTTTCTCCAGCAGGATTTCAAGGCCATGATTAACGCCTAAACTCCGGTCAACATTTCTTTGAGTATTCTGATGGCTATTATCAGAGTTAAATGACGCTTGTTAAACACAATGTAGACCCGCCATACATCCAAAAGAGCAAGCTGACAAAAACGTATTTAAAATAATTAACAAAATACTGGAATTATTCAACAAAACAGACAGTCTGTTAATACTCCTAGTGGAAAGCCCTGTATGAGAGCTGAGCCTGCGTGTAGGAGCCATGTATCTGTTCACTATCTGCATTGTAGTCTGTGCTGCGTATTCATGATGCCTGTTATGGGAACTAGTCGCATCAGTGGGGACTTGGTAAACACAAAGACAATCAGTTACGTATTTGTGGTTTGTTCAGTGCAGTATTTAGCTGGGGACCGTATATTTTGTTATCATCGGCTCGTTTACGCTGAAGTTACACTTGTGTACTTGTCCGCTTCTTTTCTTCAAGGTTGTGAGTTTTCTGATTGCTAATAAAGGATCGAGTACATACTTTTGACTTTTGAAACAACCTTTATTGGAGCCGAGGGCGTGTCATACTAGTGTATCAAGTCTGTGGGGGCCGCCGGCAATGGAAACTTGTTTTGGTTAGAATTGGCTTCTACAGATGTTCCTCAATCTGCAAATCATTTTAAATATCTGTTTATATTACACATCTCCTTTATCTAGATTTTAATTTTAATAGCGAAAGATAGCAAATTGGATGCCCTTCTTGGTTTTGCACGCACAAATCGATCTCGGTTTACTGAGAATAGTGCGGAAACAAAACAAAATCGCGGCAGTTCTGAGGGTGAAATCGCGTCGTTAATGAGAGAGATCAAGGAGATTGGCGAGACTGATTAAATGCGACAGGATTTTGGACGGGGCAGAGCAGCAGGAGACCCCGAAAACACACTTAGTGGCTTCATGGTTAGGTACAAGATGTTCAAAGTAAAATGCCCTCTGAGAGTAGACTGCCACGTTTCTTTCAACTGCCGGGGGGGATTTACTGCTGGGATTTTTATTTTATCACTGACAGATATACACCGTCGTCGCTAAAATAAAATACACAAAATTTTAAAAAAACACACAAAACCGTTAATCAACGATATTGAACTGGTAGAAACACTAGAAATACTAGATAACCATAATATTTCCCCGTATAGGTTCAGTTCTTACCTGGTGCCAGACTCCTGTGAACCCGAGTATCTGAATTTTATTGGCCCTAACAGTAAGTGAACGCACCCTGATCAATGTTTAGTTGACAACACGCCCATAATCCTGAACTTCAGTCTATTCAGCATGTTTAAGCCACACCTTGTTCCACAACGCTTGTGTTAAACCACATAAAGACTCACTTTGCTTGAACGCGTCTTTCTGACAAGTGGTCCGAGCCAGAATTAATACTTCAGTGCAAGCGGTGCAAAGATTACGTTTCTCTCTAACATTTGATCTGTTTCAGAGAGGAGGAACAACCTGCATTCTGGTCCGCTAATGTTGGTGTCGTCGCTTTGATTTATTGTTCACTTGGGACCAGTTTATTGTCAGATTATAAACCCCAGCGAGAGCTCCGGGCAAAGATCGCTGTGGGTTTATTGCACAGAGACAGCAGAATGAAGGGCGCTCTCCACTCTTGTAAAATATTATGCATTTGGAGTCATTTATATTTTTTTGTTTTGAACACTGACATTCCCTAAGTGTGTCCCAGCTGCCTGGAGCTGACTTACCGTCAGCCTGTTTAGAAAGAACCATTTTTAACAGAAGTCCGCAGTTGGTCCATTACAGTAATGGGCCGATTGTGGAGCAACTGTGCCGAGATAACCATCTCCCAGAGATACCAACCGGTCAAAGTCAACAGCAAGATAAGAACACCCTTCCCCTTTAGTTTATTGCTCACTTACTGGAAACAAGTTACCATGTCAACGTAGAATCAGATGAAATTGTGACCATATCCCGCTGGTCAATTTGGCAGGTATTGCACTTATTTTACAAATACATCTACCGTTCCTCGTCTGAGCTTGAAGGAAAAACATCAAATGTTAAATACACCGGGTCTCTTATTTGTCAGAATGTGCTACTGGTCTATTGAAATAGTAACAGGACATTCGTCCCCTCAGTCCTGTTCCGTCATTCTCTATGATCACAGCTGGAACGTGATCTCAGTGACACATCCCTGCGACCGGCTGCAACACTTTACTCCGTTGTGTGTGCAGAATCTGTGTTCGGCGGAATTAACCACATTGAAAAAAAACTCTTCTTCTCTTTCCCTTTGAGGAAGAGAATTCCAAAGAGACACTAGTTACACCTCAGAAAAAAAAACCGTTTCCCCTTACAGCAGCAAACATGTTCTGCCCATTCCTGTTCGGAATCCACGTGATGTTCAATGTCTCCAGCAATAGCTTAATAAATTTATGTAACCACCAGCGGATAAAATCTCCTCACCTTCATCCAAATAACAGCGAATGCAATCAACTCCCCGTCTTTATCGAGTTCCAGCGAATACAGAGTAGCGGTCAGCATTGAAACGGACGGGGAACAGCAACAGAGGTCCCGGACATGAACTGTGGCCACATTTTTAGGTACAGGAGGCACATAGTAAAGCGTCCACTGAGTGTAGAATTTGTTATTTTTGTCTACGGTCAGTGAAAATTACCACATTATTTGTTAATATAAATATCACTGCCAGATCTACCTCGTCTTCGCTAAAAAAAATGCATACAGAATAATCGAGCACACAGTTACGTAATATTCATTTCAATGATAATATTGATATGCTAGAAATATTAGAAATACTGCCGTTACAAGCGGGCTTATTAAAACACCATAACACTGCCGAATACAGTCCATGTTCCTACTTGATTCAGAACTCCTAGGTCTGGTTTCAGGGAATCCAAGCATCTGAATTTTATGGGCACTAACAGTAAGTGAACACAGCCTGTGCGATGTTCAGTTGATAACACGCTCATAAAACTGAACTTCACCCTATTCAGCATGTAACACCACACCTTGTTCCGCAACGCTTGTGTTAAACCACACAAAGACTCACCTTGCTTCAATGAGTCTTTCTAACTTGTGGTCCGAACTAGAATTAATACCTCAGTGTGCGACATTTTACCACCTCCAGGGAGGAATCATAATCCGCATCCTGGTTCCGTTCAGTTGGTGCTATCGCTTGGATTTATTATTCACCTTAGGAACAGTTTACTGTTGAATTATAAACCCCAGCGACAGCTCAGGGCAAAGGTCGCTGTGGATTTAATGCACAGAGACAGCAGAAGGAAGGACGCTCTCCACTCTGATGGAATATTATGCGTTTGGAATAATGTTCTGTTTTGATCAGCGGACATTCCTTTTCTCCAGATTTAACTGTGCCCCCGTCGCCAGGACATGCACTGATTTTAAGTTGACCCATTTAAAAGCCATCTTTAACAGTTGCCCGCAGTTGTTACCTTTGGGTAATGGGCAATTGGGGAGCGGCTATGCCGAGATTACCATCTCCCAGAGATAACTACCGGTCAAAGTCGACAGCAAGATAAGGATGCCCTTCTCCTTCAGTTTATTGTTCACTCACTGGAAACAAATTGCAGGATCACAGCGCCATCACATGAAATTTAGACCATTTCCCGCTGGTGAATTTGCCTGACATCGCATTTACTTTACACATACATCAACCGTTTTTCATCAGTGACGGATGGAAACACTCGAAACATTAAATTCACGGGGTCTTTTATTTGTCAGAGATTGTTGCTGGCATATTGAATTAGTAGCAGGAGATTCGTCTATTTCTATTTGAAGAAATAACAGGCGTGTTAGAGAGAGGTGAATACGTTGATGTTGGGGACTTGGATTTCCGAAAGGCCTGTGACAAGGTGCCACACTCGAGGCTGCTCAGCAAGCTACGAGCCCATGGTGTTACAGGAAAGATTCTAGCATGGATAAATCGGTGCCTGCTTGGAAGGAGGTCTTATGGTATTATGGAAATGCAGCTTCCCTGGAGGTGGAGGAAAGAGGACACACCAACAGGTGGAATCACCTGTGGGAAGACATGGTTTGTCAGGTCTGAAAACGAGTTGAATGTACCATAATCTTCAGATTGAATCACAAAACCATTCTGAGGGAATTGGAAATGTCAGAAGCAGGGGAGCTGTCATCGCATGTGTTGTGTCTCCATCAGACCCTCAGTGAGATGGTTCAAGTTACAATGTGCAGCAAAATGTGCAGGTGAAAGCATAGTGTTTGGGGCCGGAGTTAATCACTGATTCTGACAGAGGGTTAGTTTTGCTGTAAGGAAACAACATTAATGGAAGACACATAAACTTCATCAATTGCCAGTTGTTGAGCAGAAGCGATCAACTTGTATGTTACCTTGACAGAAACAGATATTCGCAGTGGTGACAAAGGGGTTCCATCTGGTTTATTTCAAATTAGAGGGGGGTGTAGAGTTTTGAATCCAATGCCTTGTGGTGTCACCATCTTGAATTTAGCATGTCCGGAGTGGAGGATCACACAGCATGGAAACAGGCCTTTAGCCGGCCATACCTGTTCTGACCATCCACTCACTGTCTACACTGGTCCCATTTATCAGCACTTGGTTCACAGCCGATTGTATCTCGGCAGTTTCAATGTTCATCAGGATTATTCCCTGGATCACGTCTTGAATGACGGATCAACATGAGGTACTCGCCAGTTCTCCTGGAGTTTGCTTGTGGCTAGTCAGGTCACAAGGATATTGATCAAGGCCCCAGCAATTTCTTCATTGGCCTCTCTCTGTAATTTGGGGTATATCCCATCAGGCCCTGGAGACTTATACGCCTTGATGCACTTTAAGAGACCCAACACTGTCTCCTTCTTTATTTCAAAATGCCCGAGCATACTAGTACTCTCCGCACTGGTCTCCCTATCCTCCGTGTCTTTCTCCTTGGTAAATACCGATGTAAGTTACTCATTAAGGACCTCACACACATTCTCGAGGGCTCTGTTTGATTCGACCTGCCTGAGCTTTACATACTTTTCCTTTTCCTGCTTGATTAAATTCATCACTTCTCACGATATTTAAGGTTCTCTTACGCTGCCAATCTCGTCATTTCTTTGTATAGGAATGTACCCGTCCTATACTCCGTGCAGATGGACTATAAACACCCTTCACACATCAGATGTGGACTTCCCAGAAACAGTTGTTTCCCATTAAATTTCCATAGTTCTTGCTTAGTGAATTCATAATTTACCCTGATCCAAATCTTTACTCTCTCGCAAAGTCTACACTTTCCTTCTCTATAGCTCTCTTAAACTTAAGGAGTTCTGCCCTAACCATTCACCCACCAAATGGTCGGGTATCTAGCTGGCATAATTACCCAACATCAGTTTCAGTGCAGCTCCTCTTTTTGTTGGACTATCTACATATTGATTTAAAATGTCATCCTAGATAGCAAAAATAGTTGAAGCTAGTGAATCGGGTTGCTTTTAATAATCAAAGGAAGGCAATTAAAAATGAATAAGCAGAGAAAAGGTGGAATATGAAGACAAGCTAGCTAATAATATAAAATAAGATACTAAAATAAAGTATAATGAAGCACAGAGATGTATCATATTAACTCGCGATTGTTACGGATTCAGAGATCTTAAAGCGATGTTGCAAAAACACTTCTTCAAAGTAGTACTGCAAAAGATCAAAATGCTTACAGTCCATTAAAGGAGAGACTTTTTAGACGATTTAAATTCTCTTTCAAGTCGTGTTGTTGCGGTTCCCAGTCGAACTATACTTTTCCCGGAGAATTTACGAAGATGAAAATGAAAACTGCATAAAGGCACTGCCCTTTCCTTTACAAAACTGTACCCAACCCTTTCTGCTATTATTCGCCGGGCTTACCAGGGGACAGCCAACGACTTCCTTCCAAATGAGGATCAAACAAGGTCAAACCTGTTTCACCGTCGAAATCGACTTTCCTCGATCTTTTAGCTCCCGAACTCCGATCTTCACTCTCCACTAATTTTTAACTGGCAATATTATAAAGAAACTGCCGGCAATGACTTTTTAAACTTTAGGCATTAAATAAAACTCTACCTTTCAACCAAACTGTGTCATAATATTGGACCAGGCAGTGGCATGGAGTCAAAATGGCAAATCCAGCTACGAATTGCCCCTCCTCACAGGGAGGGGCCCTCCTTTTATACCTTGTAAAAAGAAACTGTCACATGACCTCTACTGGCGGGAAAATGACGTCACTCCACCATCACAAGACCACTACCTTAAGTCCAGTATAGCTTCAACAGCACTGTCACGTGACAAGTACAAGATACCCACGGGTACGTAACACGATTTATATGCATAGAATCTAACGTGGTCCGGTCCCCAAAATTCCCACTATTTACTATTTTTGCCGCTGTGTGCATCAGCCATTGGTCTCAGCCTGAAATTTTCACACGGCCTGTAAAAAGCGCTGCATCTCTGATATGTTCTTTTTTGTAATGCGCATCTATGAATATTTAGAATGGACTGACAAAAAATATATGCGTAATGTGCAGTAACACGTATAGGGGTGTATTATAGACCACCTAATAGGGAGCAAGAATGGGGGAGCAAATTTGTAAGGAGATAGCAGATATTTGTAGTAAGCACAGGGTTGTGATTGTGGGAGATTTTAATTTTCCACACATAGACTGCGAAGCACATCCTGTAAAATGGCTGGATGCTTTGGAGTTTGTATAATGTGGGCAGTATAGGGTTTTTCCAGCAATACATAAAGGTACCAACCAGAGAAGGGGCAGTGTTGGATCTCCTGTTAGGGAATGAGATAGGTCAGGTGATGGAGATATGTGTTGTGGAGCACTTCGCGTCCTGTGATCGCAATACTATTAGTTTCAATATAATTATGGAGAAGGATAGGACTGGACCCGGGGTTGAGACTTTTGATTGGAGAAAGGCTAACTTTGTGGAGATGGGAAAGAACTTAGATGGAGTGGATTGAGACAATTTGTTACATGGGAAGGATGTGATGGAGAAATGCAGGTCATTTAAAGGTGAAATTTTGAGCGCACGGAATCTTTATGTTCCTGTTAGGCTGAAAGGAAATGTTAAACGTTTGGCAGAGCCATGGTTTTCAAGGGATATTGGAAACGGTCCGTATAAAGAGAGATATCTGCAATAAATATAGGCAGCATGGAGTAAATGAGGTGTTCGAGGAGTATAAAGAATGTAAAAAGCTTCTTAAAGTAATTAGAAAAGCTAAAAGAAGATACGTGGTTGCTTTGGCAAATAAGGTGAAAGTAAATCCGAAGGGTTTCTACAGTTATATTAATAGAAAAGGGATAAAATTCGTCTTTTAGAGAATCAGAGTGGACATCTATGTGTGGAACCAAAAGAGACAGGGGAGATTTTGAACAATTACTTTTCTTCGGTATTCACTAAGAAGAAGGATATTGAATTGTACAAGGTAAAGGAAACAAGTGGGGAAGCTATGGAAACTATGATGATTAAAGAAGATGAAATACTGACACTGTTAAGGAATATAAAAGTGGATATGTCTCCGGGTCCTGACAAATCTTCCCTAGGACCCTGAGCAAGTTAGTGTAGAAAGAGCAGGGGCTCTAACAGAAATATTTCAAATGTCATTAGAAACGGGGATGGTGCCGCAGGATTGGAGTATTGCTCATGTGGTTCCATTGTTTAAAATGGGTTCTAAGAGTAAACCCAGCAATTATCAGACAGACAGACATACTTTATTGATCTCGAGGGAAATTGGGTTTCGTTGCAGTCGCACCAGCCACGAATAGTGTAGAAATATAGCAATATAAAACCATAAATAATTAAATTATACTAAGTAAATTATTCCAAGTGGAAATGTCCAGGACCAGTCTATTGGCTCAGCGTGTCTGACACTCCGAGGGAGGAGTTGTAAAGTTTGATGGCCACAGGCAGGAATGACTTCCTATAACGGTCAGTGTTACATCTCGGTGGAATCTCGGCCTGTAGGTTTGACGTCAGTGGTGGGTAAATTAATGGAAAGTATTCTTAGAGATGGTAGATATAATTATCGGGATAGACAGAGTCTGATTAGGAACAGTCAACATGGATTTGTTAGTGGAAGGTCATGTTTGACAAATCTTGGAATTTTTTGAAGAGATTACTAGGAAAGTTGACAATGGTAAAGCAGTGGATGTTGTCTATATGGACTGCAGTAAGGCCTTTGGCAGGGTTCCACATGGAAGGTTAGTTAAGAAGATTCAATCGTTAGGTATTAATATTGAAGTAGTAAAATGGATTCAACAGTGGCTGGAGGGAGATACCAGAGAGTAGTGGCGGATAACTGTTTGTTAGGTTGGAGGCCGGTGACCAGTGGTGTGCCTCAGGGATTTGTATTGGGTCCAATGTTGTTTGTCATATACATTAATGATCTGGATGATGGGATGATAAATTGGATTAGTAATTATGCAGATGAGACTATGATAGGTGGTGCTGTGGATGATGTAGTAGGTTTTCAAAGCTCTCAGAGAGATTTAAGCCAATTAGAAGAGTGGGCTTAAAGATGGCAGATGGAGTTTTATGCTGATAAGTGCGAAGGGCTACATTTTGGTAGGAATAATCAAAATAGGACATACATGGTAAATGGTAGGGCATTGAGGAATGAGGAAGAACTGAGTGATCTAGGTATAATGATGCATAGTTCCCTGAAGGTGGAATCTCATGTGGATAGGGTGGTGAAGAAAGCTTTTGGTATGCTGGCCTTTATAAATCAGAGCACTGAGTATAGGAGTTGGGATGTAATGTTAAAATTCTACGAGGCATTGGTAAGACACATTTGTAGTATTGTGTACAGTTTTGGTCACCGAATTATAGGAAAGATGTCAACAAAATAGAGAGAATACAGAGAAGATTTACTAGAATGTTACCTGGGCTTCAGCACCTAAGTTACAGAGAAAGGTTGAACAAGTTAGGTCTTTAATCTTTGGAGCTTAGAAGGTTGAGGGGGGACTTGATAGAGGTATTTAACATTATGGGGGGGATAGATAGAGTTGACGAGGATAGCCTTTTTCCAGTGAAAGTCGGGAGATTCAAACAAGAGGACATGAGTTGAGAGTTAGAGGGCAAATGTTTAAGGGTAACACAAGGGGGATCTTCTTTACACAGAGAGTGGTAGCTGTGTGGAACGAGCTTCCAATAGAAGTGGTAGAAGCAGTTTCGATATTTCATTTAAAGTCAAATTGGTCAGGTATATGGTCAGGAAAGGAATGGTGGGTTATGCGCTGAGTGCAGGTCGGAGATTCTACGTGAGAGTAAGCGTTCGGCACGGACAAGAAGGGCCGAGATTACCTGTTTCCGTGCTGCAATTGTTATATGGCTATACGATAAAACCACGATTCAGATGAAAATTGTCATTCGGATAAAATGGTGTGTGCTAGAATTGGGAATTTGGAATTGGCATTTTAGAACGCTGGTTCTTTTAATGAGCAAACGCTGCTGCTCAATACTTTGAAATGCTGGTTATAAGTTGTAGGGTTCCATTGGAAAACATGTTTTGAAGTCATTGTGGCATTTGCCCTGTAATATGTAAATTACAGGTCAGTTCAGACAACGTGGCGATTTGCTTACGTCGTCAGCCCTAATTCCATAAATTATCCAGCTGCTGCTGGGTGGTCAGATTAAATCGATTATTTCCCTCTATAACTACGGAGTCCAAATATAGTTATAAATTGTATCAAAATTTCGCCCCTGCTTGCGGAACACGGGTGCCGGCTGTCTTCCAGCCAAAACTTACTCTATCTACTACATCATCCAATTCTAAATCAACGCAGCCAGGTTTCTCTAGATCCCATGCTTCCTGACTTCCTGAATGTTTCTACTATTGGGAACGGATGAACTGCTTATCAAAATTAATACTTCCACATCGACTGTTCTGATTCATCTGTTTGTTTTTCACTGTTACAAATAATTCAATCTGGTTCATAAAGGACAATCTGCCCCTCAAAACGCCATGTTGACTCTCCGTAGCTGGACTACGTTTCTCCAAATGCCCATAAATTCCCTCCACAATAGCCTTTCTCCAATAGTTTACCCACTACTGACATAATATTCACTGGTCTCTAATTCGAAAGAATATACCTATTATCTTTCATCAACAAAGGAATTACATTTGCCATCCCCAAATCTTCAAATTCCACTTCCATGGCCAGCGAAGACACTAATATCCTGTCCAAAAGCGCAGCAATATCTTTGCTCGCCTTCCAAAAATTACCTGGACTATATCCCTTCCGGTATCGAGGAATCATCTATCATAATGTTTTCCAAGTTTCCAGCGCATCTTTTTTTCTGAGCCTCGGCATGTTGGACCATACCTGCCTTTTTACGCTACGTTACATTCATGGATGTATTAATTCAGGAGCTTCACTGCTTCCTTGACTACAGACACAAGTTTTCCTCTGATCTGTCCCCACTCTCTCCAGTCTACTCCTGTTCTTCACAGTGCAACTGGCCAAGAGTTCTCAAGTTCCCTTCTACCTCTTCTAAGTCCATTGTTAAATTCTTCCCTGTCTGCATTGTGACTCGCCATAACCCTACCGAACTTTTCTTCCTAAACCTTGAGTATCTTTCTTTCTTCCTCTTGGCGAGCTGTTCCAACTTCCTTGTCAGCCAGAGTTACTTCACGCAATCATCCTTTCCCTGCATCAATGAGACAAGCCCTTACTGAACCCCGTGTCAGTGCTCCCTAAACAATCTCCACATATCTGTTGCGCATTTCCCTGAGAACATCACTTCCCAATCTACGTTCCCAAGTTCTTGCCAGGTAGCACCATACATGGCAGACCCCAAATTCCACGCTCTCTGGTCCGACCCCTGTGCAAAGTAAATGTTGGGGAGTTCTGCCCTATCGTTCCGAAATGCTGACCCGCGGAGAGATCTGTCACCTGATCCGTCTCCTTTTCTAATATTAGATACGGTGTAGACGGTTCGCTAGCCCGCCTTTCTTCTTATAGTGACATGAAACTTTCCTGGATGCTACTGAGAAATTATACCATACCTAAACATTTTACCCTGACGAGGTTCCAAAGAATATTGTGTAAGTTTCACTTGCCCGTGTCAATAACATGGCAAACGTCAAAGATCCACTTCCCGATCGGTGCCTCACTGTTCCCGTTGCGTTTTTTTTTGTTGATCTGGTGAACCACTGTATAGAATACTCTAAATGGGGTGTTCGCGCCCTTCCTGTTTCTGTGTTCGTCTCCCAGTCTATTAACCGACGAACACTCCAGGTCGTCCTCCCGTTCTGCAGCTGCGATACCATCCCTGGTTTCCCATCGCACTCCCTTTACACTCTGTTACCCGACCCTGTCCATTTTGAAGCATCTAAACCCGGAAAGTCCTGAAGCCATCCCTGCCCTTGTGACAGACGAGTGTCTGTGATAGTTCGGAACATACTTCAAACAATGTAACAATCACGCCAGCAGCATTGGGCGTTTGTATTGCTACCTACCTGAACTGTATGAAGTCAGCAATCTTCCGCCAATTGCCTGATGACCAGACATATGATTGTTTGAATTTATGACATACTTGCCAAACCTGTTCATTGTAAAACGGCTTTATTTGAAAACCCAGCTGAATTGTCTTTAGACGTGGGCGTTATCTACACAGATGATCATTTAATGTAAACACATACCTGATTCCATTCCTCAGCTCTTCTCTGAATTTCCTCTGTGTCAGTGTATAGATACAAGTATTGGTGCACACGCTGACAATTTCAAACATGTAACCAAATTGTTGTAGGATGTATACCGGGGAACTCAATTATCTGCCCTGATAAAAATAGTGTTGCACTTGCCATTTCAGGGAATGGACTACATAGGGCATCCACAATAATATAAAATTACCTGATATAGAAAACAACAAAATCATCGACTTACTGCGTTTTTCACCTCGGCATCTTTCTGATTGTCGCCGCTGTGCCGAAGCCTTCTGCGGACTCTATTTGCCGCAACGATATGTCTTACAGTTAACCCGTTAAACACCAGGATTAAGCCGATTGGTAGCAATGGTGTTAAAATACTGTCCAGTAATTCGTATCCTTTCCACTCGGGTGAAGTAACGTATTCATATGTGACGGTGCACCGCCACGGCGTGTTGTCAATGATGACGTAAGGTTCAACGGCAAAGTAAATCGGGACACATCTCCCGAGCTCACTATAACCACGGTCACGATAACCACCGTTGCTGTTCTCTCGGTGCTGTATCGCTCCCGCAGCTTTCGGCAACATATTGCGATGAAGCGATCGAAGGTAAAACTGACTGTAAACCAAACAGAACAGTCCGTCGTTACCATCCCCAATATAAATGTCAGAGTGCATACAGGAGTGATGAGCAGGGATCTGGAATAAATGTAGATATTGTTGGCCTGTTCCACTAACACAATAACGATAACCATCATCAGATCCGCTGTTGCCATTCCAACCAGGTAACGGGTGATGCATTTGGAGAGTCCACATTTTCCACGAGAAAGGATCACAATCGCCGTTAAATTAACTACAATAAATTGGAAAATGGATATATATTATTAGAATAAGTGTAGATATTGTTTGTACGTTCCACGAAAGCATCAACGATAACCAGCATCAGATTCGCTGTTGCTATTCCAACCAGGTATGGTCTGTTTGGAAGTGGAAAGGACGAATCCAGTGTGTGCGGTCTCGGTCGCTGCACTCCGGCTGGAGGACAATGACGGATGTGAGTGTCAGTGGATTGCCGATCTTCCGTCAGTTTAAAGCAAAGAATCCGAGTTCCACGACTCACGGACCGGTGAGCAGTCGATCGCTCCTGTAAACAACACCGTTTCCATTATTAGTGGTGAAAGAACAGACGGGATTATTTGTAGCGGTGTCAAAGTGGCATCGTCGAGATATAAAGCACGAGTTCTCATTTACTGACTTACATAAGAACAGACCTACGTGTCGTAAATAGACTGGACTGTCATTTAAATAAGTTGCCATGGTGTTATAATGTCGATGTGTCTGCACTGATAGAGACTCGGACCTGGAAAAGCAGAGACCAACATCACTTCAGAAAGCCTAGCGAGGTGAAATTATGAAACAATGTCAATATCAGCACGAACATATTTGATAAAAGAAAAATCACTTCGATCAAATTATGAAACAACGACAATATCGACACCAGCTTAATTGAGAAAAGAAGAAAACACTGCGATCGAAATATGAAAAATGAAAATAAAACCATTAGATGCCTGAATCCTCCATTCCGCAAACACGTTTCAGCCGATGGTAGCATCTGTGCTCAGTAACAGTGCGGATACCGCAGCAGAGTAACGACGGCACCATACATAAAGTAACCAGCTCCGGCATCTTACCGAGGACACCATCCGCTACAAATGTGGGATAGAAAATGGCCGATATGTAGTAAATCGCCGGATATCCCATATTCCGTCAGAAGCAGCGTTCAGTTGTACGGAACGTTTCAGCTGCTCAGATGGACTGGTGATCGGTTTAGCAGACTTTTATTGAGGTGAGAGCAATTCCACTGAGGCTATTAGCGTGGTTGTCACGTCAGGGACATTAGTGAGAACCAAATGCGCAAACACTTAACTTAAACTATTTTGTACTCACTCTGTCCCCGTGTCATGAATTTGACTCCTCAAGGGAGTCTATTACTTTAAAATAAAATATGATGTATTTTTCACTGTTATTTTCCATGATACCTGGCTTCAGCTATTAAAACAGCATATTGTTATATCATTGTTGCTTTAAAACAAGCATTCATCTTGAAGTCAGTTTATTTTGTAACATTTGACCGTGCACATTCCCTTCTGAAATTGAAGGAAGGAGTTTATTCTGGCGGGTGAAATGGAGAACGCTTCTTTATTAAAGGAGAATATTAAAAGGGAACTTTCGTTCATCTTTTCGTTCGTTCATTCCAGTCATTCCGGGCGGTTTGAGTGATGGAAATCACAGTGACAGCTAACACGTGTTACAATAAAATACACTGCACTTATTCCTACAAACACTTTAAAGATCCACAGCGATATTCCAGAGTTATCAAAGAGGCAGAGTGTCTTCCGGAAATTAGCGAGGGCTGTGGATAGTTTGAAGAACAATGTTTTCCAGCGCACACATGGGCCGTTTGGCAGGAACCTGATCTCTTCCAGCTAATGACTTGACCACCCCGTACCCGTGACATGCCATGTAGTCGATTTAAATTTAAAGGTATTCTCAGACCTGCCACAATTCTACCACTATTTCTCCATCCGTTCTCTGTTTGAACAAAAGTGATAAGTGAAATCTGAGAATCCTCTGCAGGTTCCCGGGCTGTTCTGTTATTTGCTACGAAGTTGTGTTTTCTTCCTCCTGATTTACTTTCGGGTATATTGCCTTTCGAGCGTCATGTGAGTATGTGCAGAATAGCGGAAGTGTTCAAGCTCACCTGTCAATCACATTTCTTCCTGTCCCTGCAGCGCACCGCTCCGTGCCGATTGTGATACTTGTACCGATCAGCGGGCCTCAGCTTACTGGAGATTGTCTCATCACTCTGTTTCCATTGTGGAACTCGTACTAACGTGCGGCCCTCGGTTGACTCGAGAATGTATCACCTCTCTGACTTCAAATTCATCCTTCCAAAGAGAATCACTAGTAACGTTCCGGGTTGAACTCCATCTGTAACTTCTCAGCGCTGTTCTGCGTCCTGTCACTGTCCTGTTGTAAACTCTGACTATCTTCAATACTATCCATAATTCCACCAACTTCCACATCATTGGAAATACAATAATTCACCGTTCCACTTCCTTATTCACATCATTTTTAAAGCACAAAAATCCGGGGGTCTCAGAACAGATCTCACAGGACACCACTGGCACCAGCATCCAGGGGGATAACGCTCGACCCACAACTACCCTCTTGTCTTCTTGGGAGTCAGTCCTGAATCCAGAAGCCAACTTTTCCAGGATACTAAGTTTCCTAACGTTCTGAAAGGTCCTACCATGTTTAACCGAAGGATGACCGTTACATCCTCATAGAATTGAACCAGGGAGGTGAGAGATGATCTGCCCCTCACAAGGCCATACTGATTCTCCCAAATCAGTTACTGTTTCTCGAAACTCTCGTAAATCATGTATCTAAGAGTGTTCACCAATAATCTGCCCGTCACTGAAGTAGGGGTCACCGCTTGCCGCAGTCACCCAGGGTTTCTCCCGAACGCACGAGAGGACTTACATATCCTAATGTTTATTTTTCCGAAAGTTCCAGTACATTCTCTCTCTTAACCTCGATATGCTGTCGCATATCGGCCTGTTTAACGCTCTCCTCACAAATGTCCCTCTCACTGGAGAATACTGAACTAAAGACTTCATTCAGGACCTGCCCTTCTTCCCCCGACTTCAGAGGCTTGTTTCACCTTCTGTCCCCGACCGGTCCTACAATCACTCTAGTCATCTTTTTCTTCACATACATCTATAATGGCTTGGAGGTTTCCATAAATCTACTGCAAACCTTCTGTAGTCGTCTCTACATATCCTAATTCCATTCTTCAGTTTGTCGCCGGCTACTTTGTAAATCTACAGTCATGTCTGATCCTTGCTTTCTAATACTGAGGTTAGCTTCCTGAAGCTTCTTTGTTCCTCTATACCAGATGTATCACATCTCTTGTCAACCATGGTTCCTTCACCCTACAGTCCTTCCCCTGTCTGAATGGGGCAAATCTGTCCAGAACCCCATGTAAGTGCAGCCTAAAATACCTTCACATTTCCGTTGTGCATTTTCCAGGAAAGGACATGTCCGTTCCAGATTTATGCTTTGATGTTTCAGCATAATATAATCAATATTCCACTTACACAGTTAATTACATTGGCGACTGACACAGGGCTGTGGGACGGGAGCGGATTGTGTGATTAATTTGGATCCTGACACAACGAAGTGTGCTGAGAGTGGGGCAATGGGATGGGTATGGAGAATGACACGAGGTTGTGGGGACACAGCGGGGCATTGAGATTACTTGGTGACTGACCCGGGCCTGTGTCATTAGTGTATGTTATCCTTTTACGAAAGGAGGATGTTGGACCCCTGATGATTTGCCTACCGACACCACTGATCGACAGACGGCGCAGTAGCCACTGCTCTACACAACGTCCTTTCACATCTGGAGAAGAAGGGTGATGATGTGAGAATGCTATTCGTGGACTACAGTTCAGTATTCAACACCGTCATTCCCCCAATGCTCGACAGGATGCTCAGAGATCTCGTCCTTGACCCTGGCTCTCACATCGCCAGCAGGTTGTAAGAGTGGGCTCCCACACCTCCACCCCTCTGACTTTCAATACAGGATCCAATCAGGGCCATGTACTGAGTTCCCTCCCTTACTCCCTGTATACCCATGACTGTATCGCCACCTACAGCTCCAATCTATTAATTAAATTCGCTGACGATAATATATTGAATGGACTAATCTCAAAAAATAACGAAGTGGCCTACAGGGAAGAAGTCATCTTCCTGACAGTGTGTCGTCAAGTAAACAACTTCTCCCTCAATGTCGCAAAAACAAAGGAGCTGGTTGTGGGTTACAGGAGGAATGGAGACGGGCTAACTCCTATTGACATGAATAAATCTGGGGCTGAGTGGGTATATAGTTTTAAATTCCCCGGCATCCAAATCGCCGAGGACCTCACGTGGTCTGTAGACGCCAGCTGTGAAGTTGAAAAGGCACAACAGCACCTCTTTCACCTCAGACGGTTGTGGAGGCTTGGTATGGGCACCGAAATTCTAAAAACCTGCTGCGGGGCACAATTGAGAGCATCCTGACTGGCAGCATCACTGACTGGTATGGGAACTGCACTTGCCTCAATCGCAGGACTCTGCAGAGAGTGGTGTGGACAGCCCAGCGCATCCGTGAACTTCCCATGTCTCGGGACATTTCCAAGGACAGTAGTATAAAAAGGGCCCGAAGGATCATTGGCGATCCTCGTCACCCTAACCGCAATCTATTCCAGCTGTTACCATCCGGGAAGTGCTTCGTATGCGACCACTGACATCAGGTGGACTGCCACCTGAATGGCAATCCACTTGTTTGCAAAGGCTACTGAGGAGAGTTTAAACTGGAATTGCTAGGGGTGGAAACGGAACAGAAGAGACGGGGGAAGAGGCGGTTGGCTTACAAACAGAGAAAGCTTGTAGACATTACGAGAGAGAGGATAAGCAGGTGATAGAGAAGGGACGCGCTCAGATGGTTTGCGATGTGTCTATTTTAATGCAGCCAGTATTACGAACTTAGTATTATGATCTTAGAGCTTGGAGCTATGAGGTTGTGGCCATTACAGAGACTTGGATGGCTTAGGGGCAGGAATAGCTACATCGAGTGCTAGTCGTTAGATGTTTCAGAACGGAATGGGAGGGAGGCAAAAGAGGTGGGGGTTTGTCACTACTGATCAGAGATAGTGTCACGGCTGCAGAAAAGGAGGAAATCATGAAGATGCTGTCTGTAGAGTCTCTGTGGGTGGAAGTTAGGAAAAGGAAGGGATCAATAACTCCAATGGTGTTACCTTATAGACCACCCAATAGTAAAAGGGACATCAGGGAGCAGATAGGGATACAGATTCTGGAAATGTGTAAAAATAACAGGGTTGTCGTGGTGGGAGTTTTTAATTTCCCAAATATTGTTTGACAGCTCCCTAGAGCAAAGATTTTAGCTGGGGTGGAGTTTGTTAGCTGTGTTCAGGAAAATTACTTGACATAATATGTAGATAAGCCTACAGAAGGAGAGGGTGTACTTGATCTGGTATTGGAAAATGAACCTGGTTAGGTGTTAGATCTCTCAGAGAGGGAGCGGTTTGGAGATAGTGATAATAATTCTATCTCCTTTACCATAGTATTGGAGAGGGACAGGAACAGAGAAGTTAAGAGAGCGTTTAATTGGAATAAAGGGAGATATGAGGCTATCAGGCAGGAACATGGAATCTTAAAATGGGAGCAGATATTCTCAGGAAAATGTACGGAAGAAATCTGGCAGACGTTCAGGGTATATTTGCGTGGAGTTCTGCAAAGGAACGTTCAAATGAGACAGGGAATGTATGGTCGGGTACAGGAGCCATGGTGGAAAAAGGCGGTTTAAATCTAGTCAAGAAGAAAATAAAACCATACAATAGACAATAAACAATAGACAATAGGTGCAGAAGTAGACCATTCGGCCCTGCGAGCCTGCACCGCCATTCTGAGATCATGGCTGATCATCCCTCTGGTACTGGACTCTCCCAGCATCTGGAACATATTTCCTGCCTCAATCTTGTCCAATCCCTTAATAATCTTATATGTTTCAATCAGATCCCCTCTCAATCTCCTCAATTCCAGCCTGTACAAGCCCAGTCTCTCTAACCTCTCTGCGTAAGACAGTCCTGACATCCCAGGAATTAACCTTGTGAATCTACGCTCCACTACCTCTACAGCCGGGATGTCCTTCCTTAACCCTGGAGACCAAAACTGTACACAATACTCCAAGTGTGGTCTCACCAGGGCACTGTACAAATGCAAGAGGATTTTCTTGCTCGTGTACTCAATTCCCTTTGTAATAAAGGCCAAAATTCCATTAGCCTTCTTCACAGCCTGCTGCACTTGCTCATTCACCTTCAGTGACTGATGAACAAGGACTCCTATATCTCTTTGTATTTCTCCCTTACCTAACTTTACACCGTTGAGATAATAATCTGCTTTCCTGTTCTTACTCCCAAAGTGGATAACCTCACACTTATTCACATTAAACGTCATCTGCCAAGTATCTGCCCACTCACCCAGCCTATCCGAGTCGCCCTGAATTCTCCTAACATCCTCATCACATGTCAGACTGCCACCCAGCTTAGTATCATCAGCAAACTTGCTGATGTTATTCTCAATGCCTTCACTAAATCGTTGACGTAAATCCTAAATGGTTGTGGTCCCAATACCGAGCCCTGTGGCACCCCACTAGTCACCACATGCCAATCCGAGAAACACCCATTCACCGCTACCCTTTGCTTTCTATCCGCCAACCAGTTTTTTTATCCATGTCAATGTCTTCCCCCCAATGCCATGAGCTTTGATTTTACCCACCAATCTCCTATGTGGGACCTTATCAAATGCCTTCTGAAAATCGAGATACACGACATCCACTGTTTCTCCCTTCTCTAACTTCCTGGTTACATCCTCAGAAACTCCAATAGATTAGTCATGCATGATTTGCCTTTGGTAAATCCATGCTGACTCGGCCTAATCCTATCACTGCTATCTAGAAATGCCACTATTTCATCTTTAATAATGGACTCTAGCATCTTCCCAACTACTGATGTTAGGCTGACAGGTCGATAGTTCATTGTTTTCTCCCTCCCTCCTTTCTTAAAAAGTGGGATAACATTAGCCATTCTCCAATCCTCAGGAACTGATCCTGAATCCAAGGAACATTGGAAAATGATTACCAATACATCCGCAATTTCCAGGGCCACCTCCTTTAGTACCCTAGGATGCAGACCATCTGGAACTGGGGATTTGTCAGCCTTCAGTCCCATCAGTCTACTCATCACCGTTTCCTTCCTATGTCAATCTGTTTCATTTCCTCTGTTACCCTATGTCCTTGGCCCATTCATACATCTGGGAACAACATAAGAAATGTTGGGAAAATATCTCGAAGAACTAGCAGGAAGAAGGTTAAAAAGGAAATTAGGAGAGTCAGAAGGGGACATGAGAAGGCCTTGGCAGACAGGTTTAAGGAGATTTCCAAGGCATTCTATAACAATGTGAAGGGAAAGAGGATAAGATGTCAGAGAATATGACCAATTAAGTGTGACACTGCAGAAGTGTGAATAGAACCGGAGGAGATAGCAGAGGTATTTAATGAATACCTTGATTCAGCATTCACTACGGGAAAGGATCTTTTCGATTGTAGGGATGACTTACAGCGGACTGAAAGGCTTGAACCTATAGATATTAAGAAACAGGATGTCATGGAGCTTTTGAAAAGTATCAAGTTGGATAAGTCACAGGGACCAGACGAGACGTACCCCAGGCTACTCAGGGAAGTGAGGGAAGAGATTGCAGAGCATCTGGCATGCATCGTTTTATCATATATTTTATCCATTATAACTGCGTTGATATCATTTTATTAACTGCACAACACATCCTCCTGGATCCTGCACCCACAATCCTGAAGCGTTCAGATCCGTTCCTCATAGTCGGGCCACTTTCTTAATGTATAACTAAGAAAGTACTCTCTCCAATAATCCGACCCCACACCTCCGGTTCTTTTCGTCCTTTCTATTTCCGATTTCAATATATTATCTAGTTGGTGGTGCAACTCAAATCTGGAATGCAAAACAGAAATAGACTCTCAAACTTGCTCAAACTCTATCTGTATCTCTGTCGCCCGAGCAACGGCACCGTCTTTTTAAATCTCTTCTGCACTCATTCCAGTTTACAGATTAGCTTCAAGTGTCACCAAAAACAAAAACACACACACATCATATGGTGATATATGTCGTTGGCATGAACGTTTGGCACAATCCGAAGATGTGCTATGTTCAGTCCGCAAATATCGCCATGACGCAAATGACGCCAAAACATCGAATGATCCATTTGCATCAACAAGAAGAGGATTTAACAATCGACCCGAGCTTATAGAATTGTGATATATAGACCACACGGCTAAAGTTAAATGAAAGCGCAGCTAACAGAAATGATAAAATCTTCACTGCAGAAGGAAGAGTTAACCAACAGAAGAGCAGGACCCTCCAGGGAAGACAACGCCCACCATCTGTGCAGAGTCGATGTCGCCAAGGAAATGTCGGAAGCGTGGTTCAGAGTTGGAGACCTCTTGTGGCAATACAGTGCAATGTGGTTAACACAAAGCCAACATAAAATGCAGAAAAAAATCAACAAATTCAAGATAACAAATAGAGAAACTGACAAGCGACACCAGAGACAATCGAGCACATTACAGGATCTTGCAGCAAATTAACTTAATCTGACTACTTACACGAGCAGGATCACGCGGCAAGCATCATTCACCTTATTCTTGTTTTAAAATGCAGACTCATAAAAGGAAGCGTACGTTGCTATCAATGGAATCCTGATCCAGTTTTAAAATCGGAGTCCTACAATTACATTACGGTCAGTCCATTATTACAGAAAGACCAATACGCGATGTCCATCCGGATGTAGTATTCGAACATAAAGAAGTAACAGCTTATAGTCATTGCAAACCTACACGACATCCATAAATCAATAAGTGAAAAACACTATAGATATGCTGATAAACGAGAAAATTATGCTACATGAACAGGGAACACATTGCCCCAGTATTAATGTCTAAATCTAGTTTCATCGCAATATCACAACACTGTCACATTAAACAGTTCGGCCGACACTACCATATTTCTGTCAATCTCCTAAAAGCCACAATAATGAACACCGCTGGAACAGTCCGAAAGTTCATAGCATTTCAGAAGTGAGTGACCTTGGCCATGCCCGTACTCAGCTTTTATCAGCTTGAGCTGAGAAAAAGTAAAGATATACTCAGTACTACCACCACTGCTACTACTACTACTATTACTACTACTACTACTACTACTACTACTACTACTACTACTACTACTACTACTACTACTACTATTACTACTACTACTACTACTACTACTACTACTAATAATAATAATAATAATAATAATAATAATAATAATTCGATAGTACTGTAGAGAATGCAAAGGATGTTCCCCTTGCTGCTTGCCTGCGTGTACATTTTTTTAGAAACCAGTAAGTGAATGACATTGTTTCCTTGAAGCAGTGTTGTCACTGGAGTTTTCCACAAAAGTGTGCACAATTATGAAATGATTGTACGAGTTCTGTTCTGTTAAGCATGTCATTAAAAGAGGTTTAACTAAAGCGAAGGACAGGTACAGTGTTAAATGTAAGACGTGATGACAGATAACTTTCTTTTGTGTTTCACTCTAATGCTTAGGACTGAAGCAACTAACACGCTGTGTTTCTGCCTGCTTGGTCTGCGACACGTACCAGTTGTACTCGATCCACAAGAGTGGGATAGAACTCGTAGGAAACGACCAAAGTAATGTTGCTAATTGTCTGATATGTCTGAGGTAATATCCAGGCCATGTTCTGCCTCCCACTAATCCATGTATGTCAGACTCAAGGCCAAATCCGGCCCGCGGTGGAATTATCTTTGGCCCGCGAGATAATATCTAATTACTATTAAAGCTGGCCCCAGTAATCGAAGCGCCTATGGCGTATGATATGCCTAATGCTGAGTTTATTCAGGTACCAGGTTTTCAGGGTTTTTAGTGTTTCGGAATTTGTAAAGTGAAACACTTTGTAGTTATAGCAGAGACTGAGACACATGAGAGCAGGTTGAAAACACGGAGGCAACGAAAGCTGCGTTCGCACGCGTCCGACTGATCCGGCCCGCATGAAGCTGCATTTTACTCAATCCGGCCCGTGACCTAAAATAAGTTTGACACCCCTGCACTAATCCATAATATCGGTAATTAAATGTGTCACCTCTCTCACTTCTTCCAAGTAACTACTCGGTTGTTGCTACAACGTGGTTGGAATTTAGAAACACGGAAATAATATTATATATGTACAAAGTATTTTGATGCAGGAAGTCACATAATTATTGTCTCACAATTACTATATCTTACTTTCTGCTCAATTCCTTAATCCGCTGGGAATTGTGCAATCTTATTGGACCTGGCTTTTGGAGGGAAAGCAGAGGGGATGGAGCAGCAAAAACCGGGCAGACATTTTGCATTGATCAATAAGCAAATTGTTTGTAATCAAATGTCCTTGCCTAGTGTATCAGTGCTAGGTATGTCAGCACCGCGTAGCCACTCCCTCCTCCTCCTGACATTAATATCCTGCCACCTGTCCTATACCCCTCCCTCCCGGGGCACCCCACCTTGCCCGTTCCCAACGTGCTTTGATACAGACAGATTTACAAAGACGCAAGAGATACTTCAGACGCTAGAATTCTAGAGATACACGCCAATGTGCAGGGGGAGCTCAGCAGGTCAGATATCATCTGTGGATAGAAATACGCAGTCGACGTTTCGGGCCGAGATCCTTCAACAGGACCGGAAAGGCAGAGGGAATGACGAGAAAGGAAAATTTATAATCTCGCTCTCTTCTCCACGTTAACAAATACAGGACTATGCAAGGTCTCAGGCACCCTAGCCACATGCATATGCCGATGACTTTTGCACACAACTTTATATGCGTACATTGTTTATTTGGGTAAATAGTAATTTCGAGCCTTGGTGTGGAGCATGGATGTGGAATAGACATCTTTAGCCTTAACGGTGATCTATGTGTATAATTACAGGAAATGATTGAAGTATTAAATGAATACATTTCATCTATTTCTACTAGTGAGACAGACATAGTTTGTGAGTTCACTGGAGAGGACTATCTGAAGCACATCAACAGTGGAATGGATGAAGCGTTGGAGTTCTCTGATCCCGGCCATCTTCATCCCAGGATATTATGGGAAACAGGAGCAGGATTTGTTGTAAACTTGACAGAGATCTTTGTACCCTTCTTATCAAAATGTACTGTATCGAAATGCCAGAAAAAGCTAAATTTCTGTCTTTATACAAGGAAATCAGAGACAAGCCAGGGGACTACTGGGAGATGCGTTTTACAACACTGAAGAGTCAGTTTATGGATGGGATTCAGATAGACAGGCTATGCCTACAGAGATAAGTAATGTCGCCGGGAATGGGTCCGTTCGACAACGTGGCCAAGTGGCGGTGGAATACAACGTATGGAGGTGTGGTGTGTGAACTTTGGAACAAACGATTAATGTGTTCAAAGGTGTCTGAATGGGGAGAAAATTCGGAAATAAGAGACGTTAATGGGCATGTGAGTCCTGTTCTGGATTCCCTGAGGGCTAGGCTGGAGGTCAGCTCGGTAGTGACGTAGGCAAATGCAATGTGTGCATTAATTTCAGGAGCATTTGCATTTGATGCCATGGGAGATGGTGATACGAAGTCATTGGGTGTAGAGAAGGAAAAGGTTAAACGATTCTGGGAGATGGAAGGAGATTGGGGTTGAGGGACAGAGCAGGGAGAACACGATTGAACGAAAGGACCAGTTCTGTTCCGATACCCTGTTGTTTAGTGGTGCTAACCCATGCGATTTCACAGTATAAATTAACAATTGAGCCTTCGCCCAAAACTGCACTAAAGTGCACATCGACAGCTTCCATCGTGTTGCGTTCAATAAATTCTTCGTTATGTCCTGATTAACACCTAGGAAGATGAGGAAGATAGACGCGTTCCTCACAATGTCAAGCAAGACAGTTTTAGAAACAGACGTTCTGCAGATAATAATTAGACTTTGTCAACCAATTCCCTGTGCAGTTGAACAAATCACAACATTGATACCAACTCACTGGACACAAGTAAACTTGACAGTTGAAGATTGGATCCACATACAGGTGCTCGTTGTCTGCTCATAGCGTTGTGACCGACGTGACAATACTGGATGTAATCCGCTAAATCTCTTTGCGGCGCTGTATGTCACTGCGACCATCGACCAGACCCGACCTGAACTCCGGGACGCTCAATACGTATTCAGCCCGATCTCATCGTGACGGCGGAGTTTCCGACAGATGTTCTGTTCACTCTCACTCACCGAGAAGCAACGGCTCTGAGCCGATGAACACTTACGCTGGAGTGCGGGATTTACTATCGAAAGTGGCACAGCTGTGACGAGAGCCGGGACATTATGAAAATAACTAAAAGGCCGGATGAGTTTAACAATTGTTTGGAGGTGCATGTCGCGGCTGCTGTTGCCGAAGTCTCAGTTCCGGCATTGTGTCTCCGAACTAGTTGTGTTCTCGCTACTGCCAGGTTTTCCGATGACCGGCAGTCTGTAATCTTAAAATGTAAAACCCTGCGTCCGCCTATGAGAAAAACTTAGATAGATTGTTCATTTATTAATTAGGTGATTAATTGACAGGAGCGGATATTTCGCTGCGTTGACGAACTGCTCTCTGAACTTGGACTGGGTTACCCCGTAAATAAACGTGTTTGTGCAGCAACTTAATATCATCAGCATCTCCCCGGAGTGTAGAAGTATGTATTCCGAAACGATGTAGTCATTTTGATCCAATCCGGCGATGATATAATAAAGGAATTCGGCAACATTCACCGACCACAGGATGATGAAGCTTCCGGAGATGGTGAGAAGTAAGATCACAGACATCCTCCGGGTCACTGCGGTTCTCCGCCTTGTTCTGTCCCCTCAGCCTCTTACGGACACGACTAGTCACTAAAATGTGTCTGACTGTCAGAGCGTTGAGCAGTAGTATCAACACGAACGGGAGTAAGGGCGTTAGAACGGTAGATAACCATCTATATCCCACCCACCCTAGATCTGTATAGGCGTCTGGCTTTGGAATACAGTCCCAAGGAATGTTGTCAATCAGTTTCGCAGGATGATAGATAAACAAGTGGGGCACATTATGTAAACAGAACAGAAATCCGGCTGTTGACAAAACCACAGCCGCAGTTTTCCCGGTGCAATACTTTGCTCTCCATTTCTGACAACAGATGGCGACAAACCGGTCAAACGTAAAGCTGACGGTGAACCAGACAGAACAGTCAGTGGCTGCCGGTCCCAGGGCAGAGATCACACTGCACACGGGGGTAATGTCCAGGAATGTACCGGGGAAGTAATAATAACTGATCCGCCACAATATCACACGAAAGATAATGGTCAGTAGATCCGCCGTTGCCATGGCTACCAGATAGCGCGTGGTGCAGGTGGAGAGGCCGCACTTGCCCCGGGAGAGGATCACAATCGCCACTAAATTCACTGCGGGAACAGAAAAAAGAATAAGTGAATTACTGTCTCGCCGCTCCCTGAGTATAGGTAATTTAGAAAATGAGAACAATCAAACTTTTCAGGCAACTCATTTCGGGAGGTTTAAAAGGTGAAAAGGCGAATTCACAAATACTTCACACGAATGCATGCAGGGTGAAACAGTGCGGTATTCTGTACTGGGTGAAGAACAGAGTTTGGAAAGGAGGCATTGTGAAATGATCGCCAAGGCGCTTTGGAAACATAGAAACATAGGAAATCTACAGCACAATACAGCCCCTTCGGCCCACAAAGTTGTGCCGAACACGTCCTTACCTTAGAAAAACCTGGACTTACCCATAGCTATTTTTCTGAGCTGCATGTACCCATCCAAGAGTCTCTTAAAAGACCCTATCATTTCCGCTTCCACCACCGCTGCCTGCGGCCTGTTCCACGCACTCAATACTCTCTGCATAAAAGACTTACCCCTGACATCTCCTCTGTACCTGCTTCTAAGCACCTTAAAACTGTGCCCTTCCGTGCTAGCCATTTTAGCATTTGAAGATAAACTTCTGACTATCCACAGATCAATGCTTCTCATCATCTTATACACCTCTATCAGGTCATCCCTCATCCTCCATCGCTACAAGGTGAAAAGGCCGAGTTACTCAACCTATTCTCATAAGGCATTCTCCCCAATCCAGGCAACATCTTTTTAAATCTCCTCTATACCATTCCTGTGGTTCCACGTTCTTCCTGTAGTGAGGCGACTAGAATTGAGCACAGTACTCCAAGTGGGACCTGACCAGGTTCCCATATAGCTGCAACATTACCTCTTGGCTCTTAAACACAATTCCACGATTGATGAAGGCCAATACACCGTACGCCTTCTTAACAGCAGTGTCAACCTGCGCAGCAACTTTGAGTGTCCAATGGACTTGGACCCCAAGATCTCCCTTATCCTCCACACTACCGAGTCTTGCCGTTAATGCTATATTTTGCCTTCATATTTGATCTACCAATAAAAACCACATAACACGTATCTAGGTTGAACTCCATCTACCACTTTTCAGCCCAGTTTTTCATCCTATTAATGTCCTGCTGTAACCCCTGACAGCCCTCCACACTATCCACAACGCCCCCAACCATTGTGTCATTAGCAAATTTTCAAACTCTTCCCTCGACATCCTCATCCAGGTCATTTATAAAAATCACAAAGAGTAGAGGTCCTGGAACCGATTCCCGAGGCACACCACTAGTCACCAACCTTAACGCAAAATACGACCCGTCTACAACCACTCTTTGTCTTCTGTGGTCAAGGCAGTTCTGGATCCACAAAGCAATGTCCCCTTGGATCCCATGCCTCCTTGCTTTAGAGAAAGCAATGTAAGTTTCCTCCGTCAGGGTTTGGACCTCGGCAAATTCCTTAGCTGTGGTGATTACCGCGTTCCTGCCACCGATGTTCTGGCAAATTTCACGCTACAGCGAAGTTGTCCATTTACAAAGTTCAAAGGGAAATGATTTTCACTGCGTCCTCCTAGACTCCTGATTTGTCACCCGCCAACAGGTCCACGCTTGGGTCACGTCTTTTAAATTCAGTAACTACCTTTGGCCGGGTTTTGTCAACGAATCCGATCAGAATATTCAAAATTTACTTCTTAAGGATTCTGAATGACTTGCCGAACTTTCTTTTAAGTATTTTGCACGAGAGTGCTTAATACATCAAAGTCACTACTTCAAAACATCTGCCTCTTTCGGGGTTGCTCCAAATTACAGCAGCTTATTGTTTCAAACCGGTGTATCGAAGGAACCTTACCCCATCTGACCCCCAACTGACACCGCTGGATTGGCTCTTAACTCCCGTTTCACCAGGGATAGTAGGCCCTGGACACAAGACCTGCTACTATAAAACGCACACAGAGTCCGGTTTGACTTTATAATCGTTCGGAGTACACGTTACAAGTGATGTCTACCACGCTCCGCTGAATCTCAAAGGCGATTCGTTTACCGTGTCCCCTTTCAATTTGCAGTAGTTTCTTGGAATACAGCAGAATACCATGAAAACATGTTTCGCTATTGATACGTAATATAAGAAAGCAGCAGGGAAAAGTTGACGAGCGCTTGATTATCGGAGTTCACTGTGACAGCGGCTTTGCAATGATATTAAACCTGTCTGTCATGAATCCACAACATGAACCCATCTTTCCGATTCTCGATTGTTCATTTCTTTCAACTGCCGGTTGACTCTGTAAACTGCAAGAGAACTTCCGACCGAACACAATGAATCCACAAAATCAGTCTATCTCATCGATCTTCCTCCGTACTTCTGTTTCAGCCGCCGATTTATTTTCAGGCGAGGCGATGGATTAAACCGAAAGGGAACTACTGAACAAACGCAGAGTTTTGTCACAACGTCTGCACCGCATTCACTGATACACCGGCATTTCAGCAACTGAACGCACAGACATACAAACCTAAGATCGCCGCTGTTCTTACCTGGAACGCCAATAACGGCAATGATCATGTAATATATCTTTCTCACACTGTACAATGTTTGAAGCATGCTGTGAGAGATTCAGCCTGTCTTCTGGCTGCCCGAGATCTCGCTGAGGAAACTCTGAGCTGATGAATCTCCACGGTCATTCACTTATACTCACTCCAGCACGTGGAATATTCAATACTGCACAAGGCTGACGTGTCTTACAACAGCTGGGGGTAAAAATAAACATGACGTAATTCGAGTAAAATCCCAATTGTGATGATGTATGGATAGCTTGGCACGAAATTGCGAAATCTCAAAGACGAAGGAATGACGATTCGAGAAGTCTGTGAATGCTGTTTTGAAACACTCTAAGGCGGATCTCTCGCTTTCATGTTTGTTATTGTTGAGCCTGTGCATTCCTAAAACCCATGGGTTTATCAAGATGGACCAAAGCTGTCCTGTCATTGTGCTGCTCTGTTTCACTCTGGAAATTGCCCCGGTTATAGATCTTGCAAACAGAATATATAAAGAAGAATTTGTTAGTCCGTTGCCACTTCTGCTGCTGTGGTGAGGCCACACAGTTTGGAGGAGTAATGATATATTCCGTCTGGATAGACTCCAAAAGGATGGCAAGATCATCGATTTATCAAACTTCCATTATTTTACCCGCCCACCATGCCACCCCCATTCCGGTTTCCCTCTCTTACCTCATCCCCTTACCTGTCCATCAACTCCCTATGTTACTCCTCCCCCTTCCCGTATGTCACCGTCTTGTATTCTATCCTATCAGATCCCCTCTTCTCCAGCCTCGGAATACCATTACAGTTCTTCAGTAGAGCAGTGCAGAATATGTGGCATCCATTGCCACATGAAATGTTGATGCCAAATCATTGAGTTTAGTTAAAGCGGATTTTGCTTAAAAATCTTGACTTGTAAGGGTGTCAATAGTTACTGGAAGAAGGCAGGAGATTTTACTTTCAATTAGTTAGAGATGTGGCGAAGAACAGGCCCTTAGAGCTGAACGATCCGTCACCCCACCCCCCGGAATCCCACTTATTGTTCCCCAGCCGAATCACGGTCTGCAGGGCGAATGCTGTCACACCGGTAGCTTCGCTAACAAGGTCAGCAGGATGAAGGAATTCATTCTGGATTCGGGAAACGGGAGGGAATACACCATTTCTCGTAGAATCGTCTGTTGTGGAAAGAGTGAGCAACTTTAAGTTGCTGGGCGTGAGCATCTCAAATGATTTTTCTGGGCCCAGCAAAATGATGATGCGCTCTCGAGGAAGGTACGCCAGCAACTCCACGTCCCTACTTCATTAGCAGCCGAAGCAGATTTGTTCCGTCACTAAAGGTTCTTGCAAATATTCACAGATGTATGGCGGAGTGTGTTCTCACGGATCTCGTCACACACTGATATTCTGTAAATGATAGGATCGCAAGTATTTATAGACTGTTTCACCTGTTTCAGCACGGATCAAACTGATATGACATGTTTAAATGACAGCATCGCAATTATTTACAGAGAGTTTACCCTGTTTCAGCACGGCTACAACCTGGCATGATGTCTGTGAATGAGAGGATCACGTGTATTTAGAGAATGTTAGACCATAAGATATAGGAGCAGAAGTAGGCCAATCGGCCCATCGAGACTGCTCCGAGCCTGTTGAGCCGGGTTCATCACGGGCACATCCTGATATTCTGTAAATGACAGGATCGCACGTACTTATAGAGTGTTTACAATGTTTCATCATTCGCACAATATTCTCCGCCATCAAAGTTATCTTCAAGAGACCGTCTGATGTAGGCAGCATCCATCAATAAGTATTCTCACCATGCAGGACATGCTCTCGTCTCGTTACCGCCATCGGATGGGAGGTAGAGATCGACAATCGGCGTTCCAAGAACCGTTTCACTCAGACTTCTGAATGGACAATGGACTCATGCGCAACACTTACGTGTTTATTTTTTCAACTATTTATTTGTTTTTGGGAACTTGGGTAACCTTACACTGCACTATTGCCGCAAAGAAACAATTTTGACGACGTACATATGTCAGCAATGATAAACCTAATTGTAATACTCATTAAATGTTACAGTGATAATGGGGACTTGGATCTGCGGGAAGATTGGAAAATCAGGCCGGGATTGGACTGCAAGAATAATGAAGACGGATTTTATTGAAACCCGCCGGATACTGAAAGGAGAACGACCGATTTGCCAGAACAGCCTCGGACTGAAACCTCGTCTTTTAGATCTCAGATAGGATGAAGATTCTTGAGAAATGAAGTGTTGGACCTGTGGAATGTGTTTTCAAAGAGGACTTTGGAAGCCAACTCATTTTGTTCATTGAAGATAGAGATGGATAATGGAGCTAGCTGCTACTGTGAGTAGGCAGGAGACTGGTTTTGATGAACTAATCAGCTGTCAGTAAAAGAACACACACAAAATATTGCAGGCAGCTAGCTCGTCTACAACACCTATTTATACATATGAATAAAAGATCGAAGTTATGGACTGGAAGGGAAGGGGAAAGACGCTGGGGTTATGAAAGGTGAATGGAGGGTAAAATAACTAGAAGGCGACAGATGAAGCCAGGTTAGTCGGAAAGATAACGGTCTGGTGATGAAGAATTCTGATAGGACAGGAATAACGGCCATAGGATAGATATCGGAGGGAGGTGTCCCGGGGGAAATGATAAGTAGGTGAGAAGCGGTAAAGTGTGGGGAATAGAAGAAGAGGGGAGAAGCAGGTTTCTTATTTTTTTCTTAAACGAAAGTCGAAATCTATATTAACGTTATTAGTTTGGATGCTACACAGACTGTATATAAGTTCTGGCTCCTCATCTTGGTACAGGAAAAGGGCACCGACCGACATGTCGGAACGGGAAAAGCAATCGGAATTAAAATGTTTGGCCTCTACTACAAAACATGTGCTGTCTGGGACCCGGTTTAGAAAGTATATTAGACCAAGGAAGCACCATGTTGCTCAGCGGAAAATGACAGAAGCAGTTGTCCATTTTTGTAGGTAACATATCTGAGAAAGCTTCTGATGTGTTCAGCTGGACAGGTGTTCATGGAGCAACACTCTCTCTGCTTCGTCAATTTATAACGTTTAGAGTTCGAATCAAATTTATTTCCCCCAATTTCATGCCTTAGTCTCTTCTGCGACTCCCCCGTTTCTCAAAGGCCACCAGAAGTCCCGCTTGGCGCGCTTCTTTAAAACTCTGCTGCTATTCTTGTGCGCCTATCCAGCAGACTACATCAAGGAATCCGATGAGAAAATTCTCATTTTCGTTTTTAAATATACGGACTGACCCACCGAAGTTTCAAGTATTTCACACGAGAACCAGAATCAGAATCAGATTTAATCGCCAAGTACCTATGCACATACAAGGAATTTACTTCCGGCAGATGTTGTCTCTCTGCTCATAACAATAATAATGATAAATATAAATTAAAATATAGATTATACATACAGGTAGTGCAATCCAAGTAATAGTTAGCCGACAGTTAACCGGCAGTTAACTGTTCAGCAAAGTGACCGCAGTAGGGATAAAACTTCTCCAGTGCCTATTAGTCTTAGTCTGGAGGGATCTGAAGCGCCTAACTGACGCTTAGCAGAGAATGCATAAACCATCCAATTTCTTAAGAAAGTATAATGTAATTGCTTCCAAATATCTGCCTCCCCTCCCTCGGGTTTGCTGCAAGGAACTGCGGCATTATTCTAAATGCTTCGATGTTTATTGTTCCAGAGTGTTGCGTGAAGGTCTGACCTCCAGCGGGCACGGCTGGGTTGGCTCTGAACTCCCTCTTCACTTCACAAAATAGGGCGTGGAGGCAAACACTAAAACGCACAACGACCCTTATCTGAATTTCGAAATTCCCAGTGGTTCGGATTCTAATACACAAGTGATGTCTACCATTCCTCCCCAGAACCTCGCCGGCGATTGCTTCCCGCATTCCCTTCAAACTTGCATTAATTTTTCACAAAGACAGCAGAATAACCTTGTATTTGAATACGGAATAACACCAAGAAGCCCGTAAGGATGCGGAACAGGCTGCATTCCTGGAGTTTAATTCGAGAAGCGAGATGCATTGATAAAGCAAAAATGCTTGCCATGAATCCACAAAATGTATCCATGCCTCCCATTTTCAAATCTACGTCTGTTTCAACTGCCGGTTTATTTTTAGCCGGGGCCACGGATTAAAATGAAAGTGAACTTCTGAACCAACACCAGGTTTTGTCACAATGTCTGCTCTGCACTCACTGAGACACCCGTTTTACAACGCTGTCAACAACTAAACTAAACGAGCCCACAGACCGCACACTCAGAACTGTTCGTTCGCCTTTACTCTTACCAGGAACACAAATAACGGAAATAATCATGTAAAGTATCTTTGTAAAACCGTTAAGTGTTTCAAAAATGCTGAGTGAGATTCAACCTGTCTTCCACCAGTCCGCGATCTCGCTGAAAAAGCTGAGCTGATGAATCTCCACGGTCATTCATTTATACTCGCTCCAGCACACTGAATATTCGATACTACAGAAGGCTGACGTGTTTTCCAACAGCTGGAGTGGAAATAAACTCGATGTCATTGATGTAAAATCCCAATTGGGATGAGGATTGATGCGAAATCACAAAATATCAAAGCAAAGAAATGGCATGCAGTGAAGAGAGTTAAAATAAAAGAACTTCCAGGCTTACGAAGATACTGACCGCAAGCAAACTGTTAATCATTAACAATTAATAATTGTTAACAATCGATCGGGCGCCTCAGCTCTATGCAGAAAAAAGCGAAAATTCTTAGAGGACAAATATTTCAGTCCATCTGCCGACTCCGTTTGCGACGTGTTTGTCCATGGCCTTATCTTGTGCCATAATGAGACCACTTTTAGTTTGGATAAGTTACACCTCATAATCAGTGTAAGTAACATCTAATCTAATAGCATCAACACCGACTCCTCTAACTTCCGATATTTTATACGAATTCCTTCCCTCTTCCTCATATCTCCACTCTGGCCTCTCACCTCTTCTCCTGTTCTGCAAATCTTAATATCCTGGCAACTTCTACTTTCTTTTCCAGCCCTGCCGAAGGGCTATGATACCACACGTAGACGGTTTATTCATTGCCATAGATGTTGCCTGACCTACTGATGATCAGCAGTGAGTCTCCCCTCTCATCACACACCAGTTCATTCCGCGTCATGTAATCATCCATTCAATCGTTAACATCCCTACTCAAATACCAACCACTCCTCCCTTTGCACAATGATTACTACATTGTTATTACAAACCTATTCTCACCTTCCTCCACACTCCGGTTAATATCTCCCGTCCCCTAACATCCTCTTGCTCTACACAATAATTGCTACACTAGTGTTACAAACCCAGTCTACATATCCCCAACACTCTGATTAATATCTCCCGTCACAAAACATCCTCTCCCTCCGTGCACCCATTAACTGTCAATGAGTATTGTCACACCCAGCCCTCCATTCGAAAAAAAATGATTAATTTCGCCGTCGATTCGCACTCTCCCTTCGCTCCCGTACACACATTAATATCTCTTCCTGCATCATGTCACTTCCTCACAGCAGACAGGAATTGATACCCGAACCGACAGAATCCAAACTTCCCTTTATCCATTTTCTCTTGTATCTCTCACCTAATATAATTCCCGAATGTACTTCCACACACCACTTAACACTGTACCCAGTATCATGGTTTTCGGTCCTCCCTCAACCCACACACTAATAAAGCACTGTCTATTTAATGTCTGGACTTCATCCACACGGTCATTAATAGAATGATTAATATCATCTCTCTTTCCCTTTGAAATAACGACGAACTCAATATTTTCCATCATTCTGCACGGTGAAAGACAACAGCAGTTTGCGGATGTCATTGAGAGAAGAGAGTGTAGTTGCTATTACGAAGGAGAAGGTGCTGAGAGGCTGAAATATATGAATTTAGAATCACTACATCAGCTGGACCAGATGGAGGAGAGCAGGATGTTCTGACTATCACATTCACGTTTGATCCCTTTGTCGCCATCTGCTGCCAGATGCAAAGTATTGCACCGGGGGGCCGGGGTTGGCTGTGGTTCTGACAACGGCCTGCGTTTTCTGAAACACCTGGCTGAGAACCGCATTAGTGGTGAAGTTTGAAAAATCATTGGATTTTGGAATAGTCCGCAGAAGTAGAAAGTAGTCAATGTCAATCCACTCCACTCTGAGGAGAGAGGTGGGCAAACGACAGGAAATAATAGGCTGGATAGCCTGGCCTTAGTGGTTGGAAAGATGTAGGGCTCCATTGTTAATGATGAGATTCCTGCTACATGGAGACTCAGGATAAAATGGGCCAGATTTTACCATGGTTTCGAAAGGAGAAATGCAGCTAGGTAAATCTGTTGGTATTCTTTGAGGAAATCAAAAGGCAGATTCCATAAAAGATACCCAGTGGATGTTGTTTACTTAGATTTTCAGAAGGCTTTTGACTAAATGCCGCACTTGAGGATTCTAAACAGGATAAAACGCCTTTACTTCATCCACACTCCGACCAGACTGATCGGCGCTCGCTTCCTTGTTCATAACGGTTGTAAACTCGATGATGGAGACCGTTTTTAATAGGGATCTGTCCCTCAATAACCCGTGGGATACAAAGAGCATTAACATTTCCCCACTGTGCTGCATTTAGCTCTGTTTTGACCGGAATCACTTCCACGCTTCATTCACGCAATAAATACTTGTTTTGATTAGACCACGTAAATTAAAGATAAACTTTATAACTTCAATAGCATGTTGCTTGAAGACTTCTGATACTTGATAACAGGAACTAAAATATAGACCGGCCCAGTTGTCCAGTGACACCGTGTGACACGGTACGGACCAGCCAAGGACGAGAGTGCAGTGTTTCCATCTTCCAGGACGCTGACATGGGGTTCAACTTGTCGACTTCGCCACCTGGGTGCAGCTGTCGTAGCCACCCAGTGTCAACGGAATGCAATCCAGATTGTCCAGAGCCGGGCAATTCCTTTGTTGTTTTTCACACAGAATGTAATCCAGATTGTCCAGAGCCGGGCAATTCCTTTGTTGTTTTTCACGCTGAATGTAATCCAGATTGTCCAGAGCCGGGCAATTCCTTTGTTGTTTTTCACACGGAATGTAATCCAGATTGTCGAGAGCCGGGCAATTCCTTTGTTCTTTTTCACACAGAATGTAATCCAGATTGTCCAGAGCCGGGCAATTCCTTTGTTGTTTTTCACACGGAATGTAATCCAGATTGTCCAGAGCCGGGCAATTCCTTTGTTGTTTTTCACACGGAATGTAATCCAGATTGTCGAGAGCCGGGCAATTCCTTTGTTCTTTTTCACACAGAATGTAATCCAGATTGTCCAGAGCCGGGCAATTCCTTTGTTGTTTTTCACGCTGAATGTAATCCAGATTGTCCAGATCCGGGCAATTCCTTTGTTGTTTTTCACGCTGAATGTAATCCAGATTGTCCAGAGCCGGGCAATTCCTTTGTTGTTTTTCACACGGAATGTAATCCAGATTGTCCACAGCTGGGCAATTCCTTTGTTGTTTTTCACACGGAATGTAATCCAGATTGTCCACAGCTGTGCAATTCCTTTGTTGTTTTTCAGATGGAATGTAATCCAGATTGTCCAGAGCCGGGCAATTCCTTTGTTGTTTTTCACACGGAATGTAATCCAGATTGTCCAGAGCCGAGCAATTCCTTTGTTGTTTTTCACACGGAATGTAATCCAGATTGTCCAGAGCCGGGCAATTCCTTTGTTGTTTTTCACACGGAATGTAATCCAGATTGTCCAGAGCCGGGCAATTCCTTTGTTGTTTTTCACATTGAACCTGCTCGCACACAATTCCACTTCTGGACAGAACTATGAATCAGTTCCCACGCGTCGCATGTGATCAGATTCTGACACTTCACTGAGCCTCTGTTGGAGTGGAGAGCTCTTCACGACTACTACGGAGATGCTGAGCATCCGTTTGGGATTGTATGTCCCTTCTCTCTGGAAAGCGATTATTCCAATATGACCCCTGATCAGACCGACTCAGTGCTGCTGAAAAATGCAATTATTTCTGCTCTCCTGTCATATGCTTCTCCCTTCCTTATGCGTGTTGTGAGTAATATCCTTTCACGATAGGTCGTTTAGTAGGCCGCTGAAATCTTGCTCTGGTTTAACCAACGGAGCAGATTAGAATATGGTGATTAAAATGGAATTAATGGAACATGAGTGTGATGGTGTATTTGGTGCCAGTGCACCTCGATGGGATGAATGGCAGTGGTTACAACACACAGCTGCCGTGATCTCACGCGTCACTCTTGCTTTCACTGTTCCTCTTCACTATAAATGTAACTGCCCTGTGGTTCAGTCCCTTCCTTCAATAAGCATCTTACCTGAGCTGAGGAGAACGGAAGAGACTGACGGAGACTGGCGACGAGCTGACCTAGAGCGAGAATTCTCTAATACACCGGCGAATTATTCTGAAGAGGGGAGAGCCACCCAGTGGTGACCGACGGACACGGCAATGGCCAAGGTGTATCATGTCCTTGCTTTATATACGTCACATAGTTCGTCACTACGGAATCAGAATCAGGTTTGTTATCGCAGGCATGTGTGGTGAAATTTGTTACCTGAGCAGCAGTTGTTCAATACAATACATAATATAGAAGAAAAATAGATAAATAAGCAAACAAACAAGGATCAAATAAGTACACACATACATAAATATTGATATGCATAAATACATAATTACGGAAATACATATACAAATAAATACATGCATATTCAGTAGATTAAAAATCGTGTAAAAATAGTGTTGAATATCCTGGCCTGTCCAACACACCACAACAAATGTTTACTGCTGTGCCTTGTTCCAGAAACCGGGCCGAGAGGGCGACTGTTTTGCAATATATTTTATCTCTTTCTTTTAAGCAGAATATGTTCTACTTAGGGGCAATGTGAGTGAAGGTGACCAGTGTTTGGGACAACGTTATAGACAATTATTGAGGATGAAGATTCGAGGTACTTATAAGAACATGATAAAATGGTCCTAACCCATGTTTCGTTTCCAGTAACCTCGGGGGTTGGGGCCACTTTTTTTTTGCATTCTATGTCAATGACTTCGATGAAGTTGTTGATGGTTTTATGGCAGATTTAGGGGTGGGACAAAAACAGATGAGGGTCATATCCCATTGAGGTCATAGGCAGGCTAATGAAGGGCTCACGAATTAGGGAATGGCAAAAAAATGTCAGATGGAATACAATGCCGGTGGTGCATAGGAATGCACTTTGGTAGAATAAATAAACGAGTAGACTATTTTAATTATTTGTATGTGAAGAAAATGATGACTGGAATGAGTATAGGACCTGTCGGGGATAGAAAATGAAACAAGCCCCTGAGGTCGGGGGAAGAAGGACAGGTGAATGAATGAAGACTTTACTTCATTATTCACCAATGAGAGGGGATACTTGCGAGGAGAGCGTTACACGGGCCGACGTGCGACAACATATCGGAGTTAAGAGAGAGGCAGTACTGGAACTTTTGAAAAGAAATACTGTAGGTTAAATACGCCTTCTTATGTGGTCGGGGTAACCCCTGGGTGACTGCGGGAAGCGGTGAGTCGTACTTCAGTGACGGGCAAATTATTGGAGAACATTCGTAGATACAGGATTTACGAGAATTTCCAGAAGCAGTAACTGATTTGGAAGAATCAGTGTGGCTTTGTGAGGGGCAGATCATCTCTCACGAGCCTGGCTCAATTCTGTGAGAAAGTGACGGTCATCCTTCTGTTAAACATGGTATCACCTTTCAGAACTTTAGAAAACTTGGTATCCTGGAAAAGTTGGCTTGTGGCTTCAGGACTGACGCCCAAGAAGGCAGAGGGTAGTTGTGGATGGAGCGTTTTCCACTTGGATGTTGGCTCCAGTGTTCTCCTGCAGAGATATGTTCTGAGACCCCCAGATATCTGTGCTTTAAAAATGATGTGAAAAAGGAAGTGGAGCAGTGAGTTATTGTATCTCCAATGATGTGGAAGTTGGTGGGATTATGGATAGTATAGAAGGCAGTCAGAGTTTACAACAGGACAGTGACAGGACGCAGAGCTGCGCTGAGAAGTTACAGATGGAGTTCAACCCGGAAAGGTACGGAGTGATTCACTTTGGAAGGATGAATTTGAAGGCTGAGGTGATACTTTCTCGAGTCAACCGAGGGCCGCACATTAGTACGAGTTCCACAATGGAAACAGAGTGATGAGACTCTCTCCAATAAGCCAAGGGCCGCTTACCGGTACGAGAACCACAATCGGCACGGAGCGGTGCGCTGCAGGAGCAGAAGGAAGTGTGTTTGACAGGTGAGCTTGAACACTTCAGCTGTTCTGCACATACTCATAGAGACGCTCGATAGGCAATATACCTGACAGTAAATCAGGAGGAAAAAAATACAACTTCGTGGCAAATAATAGAACAGGCTGAGAACCTGCTGATTGATCATAGATTCTGCTTAATATATTTGTTCAAACAGAGAATGGATGGATGAAATAGTGGTAGAATTGTAGCAGGTCTGAGAATATCTTTAAAGTTAAACAGACTGCATCGCAGGTCACGGGTATGGGGCGGTCAAGTCCTTCACTGGCAGAGGTCAAGTTCCTGCCAAACGGCCCATGTGTGCTCTGGAAAACATTGTTCTTCAAACTGTCCACAGCCCTCGCTAATTTCCCGAGGACACGTTCCCTTTTTGATCACAGGTCTCTGGAATATCGCTGTGGATCTTTTACAGTCTTTGGAGGAAAATGTGCAGTGTATTTTATTGTAACACATGTCAGCTGTCACTGTGATTTCCATCACTCAAACCGCCCGGAACGATTGGAACGAACTAAAGAAAAGAATGAACGAATGTTCCCCTTTAATAAAGAGGTGTTCTCCATTTCACCCGCCAGAACAAACTCCTTCCCTTAATTTCAGAAGTGACTGTGCTCCGTCAAATATTCCAAATAAATCGACTTCAATCTGAATGTCTGATTTAAAAGCAACAATAACAAATATATCTTCATTTAAATAGCTGAAGCCAGGTATCATGGAAAATAACATGGAAAAAAGCACATCATATTTTGTTTTAAAGGATTTACATTGCAAAATCCCTGGAGTAGTCAAATTCATGACACGGGGATTGAGTGAGTACAAATAGCTTAACGTAAGTTTTTGTGCAGTTGGTTGTCACTAATGTCCCTGACGTGATCGCCACGCTAATTGCCTCAGTGGAATTGCTCTCTCCTCAATAAAAGTCTGCTAAACCGATCACCAGTCCATCTGAGCAGCTGAAACGCTCCGTACAACTGAACGCTGCATCTGACGGAATATGGGATATGCGGCGATTTACTACATCGCGGCCATTTTCTATCCCACACTTGTAGCGGTTGGTGCCCCCGGTAAGATGCCGGAGCTGGTCACTTTATGTATGGTGCCGTCTTTACTCTGCTGCGGTATCCGCACTGTTACTGAGCACAGATGCTACCGTCGGCTGAAACGTGTTTTCAGCATGGAGGATTCAGGCATCTAATCGTTTTATTTTCATTTTTCATATTTCGATCGCAGTCTTTTCTTCTTTTCTCAATTAAGCTGGTGTCGATATTGTCGTTGTTCCATAATTTGATCGAAGTGATTTTTCTTTTATCAATTATGTTCGTGCTGATATTGACATTGTTTCATAATTTCACCTCGCTAGGCTTTCTGAAGTGATGCTGGTCTCTGCTTTTCTTGGTCCGAGTCTCTATCAGTGCAAACACTTCGACATTATAACAACGTGGCAGCTTATTTAAATGACGGTCCAGTCTATTTACGACACGTAGGTCTGTTCTTTTGTAAGTCAGTAAATAAGAACTCGTGTTTTATATCTCCACGATGCCACTTTGACACCGCTACAAATAATCCCGTCTGTTCTTTCACCTCTAATAATGGAAATGGTGTTGTTTACAGGAGCGATCGACTGCTCACCGGTACGTGAGACGTAGAACTTGGATGCCTCGCTCTAAACTGTGGGAAGGTCGCCAATCCACTGACACTCACATCCGTCATTGTCCTCCAGTCGGAGTGTAGCGTCGGAGACCGCACACACTGGATTTCCACTTTCCACTTTCAAACAGACCATACCCTGCATAGCATCGTAAAATGGGGGCATTCAGGGAGCTGACCATATTTCTATTTTCTTTCCAAATTTCTTGCAGTTAATTTAACGGCGATTGTGATCCTATCTCGGGGAAAATGCGGACTCTCCAAATGCATCACCCGTTACCTGGTTGGAATGGCAACAGCGGATCTGATGGTGGTTATCGTTATTGCTTTATTGGATCAGACCAACAATATCTACATTTATTCCAGAACCCTGCTCATCACTCCTGTGTGCGCTCTGACAATTGTATTTCGGGTTGTAACGACGGACTGTTCCGTTTGGTTCACGGTCAGTTTTACCTTCGATCGCTTCATCGCAATATGTTGCCGAAAGCTGCGGGAGCGATACTGCACCGAGAGAACAGCAACGGTGCTTATGGTGACGGTGGTTATAGTGAGCTGCGGGAAATGTGCCCCCTTTTACTTTGCCGTTGAACCTTACGTCATCATTGACAACATGCCGTGGCGGTGCACCGGCACATATGAATACGCTACTTCACCCGTGTGGAGAGGATATCAATTGCTGATCAGTATTTTAACACCATTGCTACCAATCGGATTAATCCTGGTGTTTAACGGGTTAACCGTAAGGCATATCGTTGAGGCAAATAGAGTCCGCAGAAAGCTTCGGCACAGCAGCGATAATCAGAAAGATGCCGAGATGGAAAATCGCAGAAAATCGATGATTCTGCTGTTTTCTATTTCAGCTAATTTCATATTATTGTGGACGCCCTCTGTAGCCCATACCCTGAAATGGCAAGCGCAAAACTACTTTTACGAGGACAGATATTTGAATTCCCCGGTATACATCCTACAACAATTTAGGTTCATGTTGCAAACACTCAGCATGTGCACCAATACTTGTATCTATACACTGACACAGAGGAAATTCAGAGAAGAGCTGAGGAATGGAATGAAGTATGTGTTTACATTAAATGGCCATCTGTGTAGATAATGCCCGTGTCTTATGGCAATTCAGCGGAGTTTTCAAATAAAGCCGTTTTGCAATGAACAGGTTTGGCAACTTTGTCATAAACTCAAACAATCATGTGCCTGATCGCCCGGAGATTGCAGAATTGGTGGAAGATCGCCCACATCATAAGTTCAGGTTGGTGGCAATACAAGCGCTCATTGCTGCTGGCGTGAATATTTCACTTGTTGAAGTATGTTCCAAACTATCACAGACACTCGACTGTCACAAGGGCAGGGATGGCTTCAGGGCTTTCCGAGTTTTAGATGTTTCAAAATGGACAGGGTCGGGTAACATAATGTAAAGGGAGTGTGATGGCTAACCAGGCATAGTATCGCAACTGCAGAAAGGGAGGACAACGTGGAGCGTTCGTTTGTTAATAAAATGTGAGACGAACACAGTAACATTTGGAGTATTCTGTACAGCCGCCCTCTAACAAAGTAACTGCAACTGGAACAGTGAGGAACCGATCGGGAAGCGGGACTTGAACATTTTCCAGGTTATTTACATGGGTAGCTGAAACATCCATAATGTTCTTTGGCATCTCCCCAGGGTAAAAGTTTTAATTATGGCATAATTTCTTGATAGTGTCCAGGAAGGATTCACGTCACTATAAGAAGACAGGCGCACTAGCGAACACTCCGTACCGAATCTAATATTAGAAAAGGAAACGTGTCAGGTGACAGATCTCTCCGCGGGTCAGCATTTCAGAACAATAGGACAGAACTCCTCTCCATTTACCTTGCCCAGGGATAGGACCAGAAAGTAAGGAGTGTGTTTAATTGGGGGTCTGCGAATTATGGTGCTGGCTGGCAGGATTTTAGGAAGGTACATTGGGAAATGATGCACTCGGCGTATTGCGCAACAGATATGTGGGGATTGTTTAGGGAGTAGTTACACGGGGTTCAGTATAGGCTTGTCTCAGTGACGCAGGGAAAGGATGACAGTGTAAAAGTAACCCTGGGAGACAAGAAAGTTGGACAACACGTCAAGAGGAAGAAAGAACGATACTTACAGAACAGGAAGAAAGGATCAAATAACGCTATAGCGAGTCACAATGTAGACAGGAAGGAATATAACAGTGGACTTAAAGGAATGATAGGGGGAGTTGAGAAATACTTGACGAGTTGCACTGTGAAGAACAGGAGGAGACTGGGGAGAGTGTGGGCAAATCAGAGGTAAAAGAGGAAAACGTGTGTCTGGAGACCAAGGAAACAGTGAAGACCCTTACTGAATGCATTGATCAATGTGTCCACAACGGAATATGGCAGATATGCTCGAACGTGCCGACGCTGAGAAAGAGGATGCGCTGGAAACTTGGGAAAACATTATGATATATGATTCCCGGGTGCCGGAAGAGTTATAGTCCAGCTAATTTTGGAAGGCGAACTCAGATATTGTTGAGCTTTTGGAAAGGATATTGGTGTTTTCACTGGCCACGGAAGTAGAACTAGAAGATTGGAGCGTGGAAAATGTTATTCATTTGTTGACGAAAAATAACAGGGATGGTTCTTGGAATTATAGACCACGGAGTCTTACATCGGTAGTGGGTAAACTACTGGAGCCGATTACTAAAGAGGGAATTAATGAGTATTTGGAGAAGCATAGTCTGGCTACGGGGAGAAAGCATGGTATGTTGTCATTAATGAGCCAGATTGATTTAATTGAAAAAGTGAAAATAAAACTAACGGATGAACCAGGACAGTCGATGTGGGTGCATTAATTATGGTCAGGCGTTTGATCAGTTCCCATAGTAGACTCATTCAGAAAGTCAGGAGGCAAGGGATCGAGGGAAACCTGGCTGCGTTGATTCAGAATTGGTTTCCTAACAGAAGGCAGAAGATGTAGTAGACAGAATAAATTCTGCCTGGAAGACAAATGGCAGCCGTGTTCCGCATGGAGAGTCGAAACTTCGGTACACTTTTCAACTCTATTGCGAGTCTGCAGTTACAGTGCTCCGAGAAATAGAGCTGTGTAATTAATCTTTTTAATCTGACCACACAGCGGCACCTGGATAATTAATGGAATTAGGGCTGATGACGTAAGCAAATGGCTGAGCTACTGACTGCACCAGCGCGTTTTCTGAACTGACCTGTTATTTACATATTACAGGGCAAATGCTACAATGTCTGCAAAACACCTTTTCCAGTGGAGCCCTACCATTTAAAACCAGCATTTCAAAGTGCTCAGCAGCAGCTTCTGGCGCTTATTAAAAGAACCAGCCTTCCAAAATGCCAATTCCAAATTCCCAATTAAAGTACACACCAATTTACCCTAAAGCTAATTTACCTCTGAATCGTGGTTTTATTGTATGGTGTGTAGATACGATCATATTTCGATCCCTTTAACCCTGAATCCACATGGCCGGTATGGAATCCGTGTCTCCCTCTGAAATCAATAATAAATGAAACATGCAAAACTACACAAACTGAAAACGCAGCGAGAGAAAAGCAAATATCCGGGCTCACACTTGTCTTCTTTCAAAAACATCGAGGGCAATTGGAGAATACAGAATAAACAACTTCTAAAGCTTCCATCCCCTCATGCTGTAACCATCCATAAACTCAGTCTCCATGCTTTAGTGTGTGCAAGGACAGAGGGATAAAACCGAATCAACGATTTTCTAGATTGGTCGGTGCTGTGGGACACTAAAATTCTAACCCAGATATACAGTCAGACATCCATAGGGAACCACTGCACAGAAGCACGGTCTTCAGCCAGTCCAGTCAGTGAGGAATTATTTAACTGCCTACTCCCATCGTCCTCATCCGGACAGTGGCCATCCATATCCCTCTCATCCGTGTACTTCCCCAATCATCTCGTAAACGTTGACATCGGAATCTCAATTACCATTTGTGTTGTCAGCACTGTCCACACTCTGTCGACCCTCAGGGTGAAGAAGTTTCCCCTCATGTTTCCCTTAAACATTCCACATTTCACCCTTCACCCATGATCTCCAGTTGTATTCTCGCCCAACATCAGTGGCGAAAGCCCGCTTGCATTTACACTCTCCATACGCCTCATAATGTTGTCTACCTCTATCAAATCTCCTCTCAGTCTTCTACCCGATCGGAAATAAAGTGCTGATATATTTAATCTTTCCTTTTAATTAAAAACATTCAGTCCCGGCAATAGCTGTGCAATTATTTTTCTGCATTCTTTCAGTCTTATTTGCATCTTTCCTGCAGATAGTTGAGCCCAGCCGCATACAGTATTTTAAATTGGGCCCCAATAAAGTCTTAAACCACAGCAACGTAACATCCCAACTCCTGTACTCAGTACTTTGGTCTATGAGGGCCAATGTGCGAAAAGCTGTTTTTACGACCCTGTGTAACTGTGCCGCAACTTTCATTGAATTATGGTTCTGCATTCCCAGATTCGTTTATTCTATCGTACTCCTCAGTGCCTTATTTCTCGTTGGGTCAGACCAACCCTGGCTGGCCCTCCCAAATGCAATATCTGACACTTGTCTCCGTTAATTCCGATCTGACATTTTTCAACCCATTTTTTTCCAGCTGGTCCAGATCCCGTTTCATGCTCCGGTACTCTTCCTAGTTGTCAACTACACCCGTAATGTTGTTGTCATCGGCAAATTTTCTGATCCAATTAGCGACGTCATTATCCAGATCATTGGTAAAGATGACAAACAACAACGGACGCAACAACGATCCCTGGGACACTCCACTTATCACAGGTCCCCAGTCAGAGAGACAACCATCCATTACCACACTCTAGCTTCCCCAACGTACCCAATGGCCAATCCAATTTGCTACCTCATTGAGAAAGCCAAGCGACTGATCCTTCCCGAGCATCCTCCCACACGGAAACCTGACAAGGCTTTAGGAATTTTGAGATATGTTTATAAATCCAAAGATCCACGATGGCACTGGCGATACACGCGACGTATTGCCGACAGCTCGCAAAATGTCTCGATGTATTTTTGCTGACCCACTGTCGCTGCAATGTGAAGCCCCTAATTTCCCTTTAAGAAACGTACTGTTGAGCTGTCTAAATTAATCGGCAGTTTAACGGGCTGCTGAAGGACCAGATGGACTTGACTCTCGAGAATGCAGGTGCGGCACCTTTCAGCGATCAGCGAAGGTCAGCCATTACCATTGCCGGAAAAGAGGTCGGTTCGGAAGACTTTAAGCCAGACTAAATCGCCGGGCTATGAAGCATCCCCTGCCCGGCATCTTCTTAGCCAAAGGCCAATGACTTGAAAACAAGATGCATTATGTAAGCGCAACATTGCAGTTTCGGAGGGAAATTAGGGGCTGCTGTCTTCTCTGTTTCATGGAAACATGGCTCAGTTCGGTGGAACAGCGGGAAGGCTTCTCAGTCCACCGTTCGGAGAAGATAAGACGGTATTGTGGTGCTGGGGGGGGGGGGGAGGTTGAGGGTGGAACGGCGGTGTTGTTTCATGATAAATTCTTCATGCTCTCCGTACATAGCGGTCTTGCCGCACCCTTGTTCCCCCAATCACAACATCCAATGATTGAGTTCTGTCGGTGCTGCTTACCGAGAGGTTCTCCTCATTTATCCGGACGGCACTTCGCATACCGCCAGAGCAGATGTTAAGCAAGCATACCATGTACTGAGTGCCGCGACCAGCAAACAAGGAACTGCCGACACTGAAGACTTTCAAATTATTGCGGGGGTTTCTGTCAGGCTTATTTAAGGAATCTCGGCTTATTTGTCATCAGCACGTCATCCACAGTACCAGGGGCTCCCGTACTCTCGACCACTGTTGGAGCACGATCAAGAAAGCCTACCATTCCACCCCCAGACCATATTTCGGGCATTCTGAACGTCTGGTTTTCTTTCTTCTACCTCCACCCAGGCGGAGGGTGAGGAACAAGACACCAGATCTACCGGCAACAATGTCGCGGGAATCGGAGGGCCGACTTCTGAATTGCTTCGAGGCGACAGACAGAAACCAAAATGACCCACGGCTCAGAAGAGAATGTGAATGTCACAATCTTTATAAAGACACTGGAGAACGAGTGTTACCCACTGATTCATTCAGAGTCCGGACTGTTCCTTAACCTGAAGCACTGGGTGAACAAGAGATCAGCAAAGTGCTGTGCAGTAGATTCGTTGCAATATTTATCACATTTATTCATTATGTAGTGTTCTCGCACAGGTGTAAAAGAACTCTGAACTAAACAGCAAGCAGAAACCAGTCAATGAGGCGGTCCCAGTAAGATTAACCGTTTACTGTTCACTCTTCCACATTAACGTATGGTGAAATCTGTTGATGAAACAATACAAAATATATACAGCATTTGTTTCCTTCTTGACATCACATTTACATCATAAATACTTGCAAAAGTAAAACTACAACAACTATATTACATTAAAGAGCAACATACAGTCAGAATCTACCTACGCCATCGACTGGCTTTAAATACATCAACACAAGCTATCCGCAACTCTTTTAATAACAAAAAACATAAACTTTATCGACTGTTATTACTTTTAACAGAATCAGCATTAACATTTTTAATTCAACATATCGATTATCTTATTAACTTACGGCTTTGCTTCTCTGATGTTTCTAGTGCGTAGAAAGAAAACTTTTCTCGCGCTGATTGATCCTGCACACATAAGCCCCCTACTTCCCGTTTCTCCAAACCGGTATTTTCCCAGAAGACGCGGCGAAACTGGGTGTGACGTCATCGCATGACGCGATATATCACAGACCACGAATTTACTTTAAACAACCTTAACGTTAACTAGAAAACGATTACAAACGAATTACTAAAGCGAAAATATAATAAACTAAACAAATGCCTTAAAGGCAAGACACTCCCCGCCTGGCCTTCGTAATACAAAACTTCAGTCTCTAAATCAGTCCTCAGGTAGAAGTAGAATGACTTCTGCAACTGGCCTTTGGTAAGTTTTCACATCACCTTGGTCAGAAGTTTTCCACTCAACCTTCCTGACATGTCCATCCCTACTAGGGAATGTGGCAGTGATTCTGGCCATTGGCCAGCAGTTCCGGGCGATTTGCTTGTCCCTGAGCAGGACTAAATCTCCAACTTGAAGATTCCTGCAGGGTTCTGTCCACTTTTGTCTGTGTTGCAACAAAGGTAGATATTCATGTCTCCAACTAGACCAGAAACGATTTGCAAGAACCTGAACCTGTCTCCATTGCTTTGTGTACAAATCCTTATCAGAGAAGTCCCCAGGTGGAGGGGGAGCTCCTCCCTTCTGCGTAAGGAGCATTGATGGCGAGAGTATGAATGGGGTTTCCGGGTCAGAAGACACAGGTAGGAGTGGTCGTGCATTTATAATGGCTGTGACCTCTGCCATTAGTGTGCCCAGTACCTCGTGGGTCAGTCGGCTGCGTTGCTGCAGAAACTTTGAATCAAGAATTCTTCTAGCGATACCAATCATCCGCTCCCATGCGTCTCCCATGTGATGTGGTGTGTTAAACTCCCAGTTGCATCCCTGCTGACTGAAGTACTTTAGAACCGTTTTGTCCATCCCCAGCTCCTTGGACGCTCCAACAAAGTTCGTGCCGCAATCAGACCTTAACTGTTTTGCAGGGCCTCTTAGCGCAAAGAAGCGCCTGAGAGCGTTAATGCAGCTGGATGTATCCAAAGATTCGATGACCTCACTGTGCACCGCTCTTGAACTCATGCAGCTGAACATGACGGTCCACCGCTTGCTCTCTGCTTGTCCTCCTCTGGTGCGTCTCGTAGCGATAGACCAGGGACCAAATACACCGAGCCCCACATATACAAAAGGAGGGCAGGCTTCAAGCCGTTCTGGTGGGAGGTCCGCCATACGTTGAGCTTCCAACTTGCCTCGCAGTTTCCTGCAGGTTACACATTTGTGGAGATTACACCAGGACAGTGACAGGACGCAGAACAGAGCTGAGAAGTTACAGATGGAGTTCAACCCAGAACGTTACAGAGCGATTCACTTTGGAAGGATGAATTTGAAAGCAGAGGTGATACTTTCTCCAGTCAACCGAGGGCCGCACATTAGTACGAGTTCCACAATGGAAACAGAGTGATGAGACTTTCTCCAATAAGCCGAGGGCCGCTCATCGGAACGAGAACCACAATCGGCACGGAGCGGTGCACTGCAGGAGCAGAAGGAAGTGTGATTGACAGGTGAGCTTGAACACATCCGCTGTTCTGCACATACCCATAGTGACTCTCGAAAGGCAATATACCTGACAGTAAATCAGGAGGAAAAAAATACAACTTCGTGGCAAATAATACAACAGCCTGGGAACCTGCGGATAGTTCAGAGGTTTTACTTGCTACTTTGTTTCAGACAGAGAATGGATGGAGAAATAGCGGTGGAATTGTCGCAGGTTTGCGAATATATTCAAAGTTAAATGGACTGTATCACACGTCACGGCTGTGGGGTGGTCAGGTCATTCACTGGCAGAGTTCTGTTCCTGCCAAACGGCCCATGTGTGCGCTGGAAAACATTGTTCTTCAAACTTTCCACAGCCCTCGCTAATCTCCCGAAGACACGCTCCCTTTTTTATCACAGATCTCTGGAATATCGCTGTGGATCTTTTAAGTAGTTTCGAAGAAGATAAGTGCAGTGCATGTCATTGTAACACGTCAGCTGTCACTGTGATTTCCAGCACTCACCCCCCAAATGACTGGAAAGAACGAAAGAAAAGAATGAACGAATGTTCCCCTTTAATAATGAAGTGTTCTCCATTTCACCTGTCAGAACAAACTCCTTCTCTCAATTTCAGAAGCGAATGTGCTCCGTCAAATGTTACAAAATAAATCTATTTCAAGATGAATGCCTACTTTAAGAATAACGCTGGTATAAAAATATCAAATTTAAATAGCTGAAGCAAGGTATCATGGAAAAAGACATGGAACATTCACATCATTTTTTTAAAAGTAAAAATATTGCAGTATCCCTTGGTGAGTCAGATTCATGACACAGGTACAGAGTGATTAAAATTGTTTACGTAATTGTTAGTGCAGTTCGTTATCACTAATGTCCCTGGCGTAATAGCCACGCAAATTGCCTCAGTGGAATTGTTTTAACCTGGATAAAAGTCTAGGAAACCGATTACCAGTCCATCTGAACAGCTCCGCACAATTGAACGCTACTTCTGACGGAATATGGGATATCCGGCGATTTACCACATCGCGAGCATTTACTACCCCACACTTGTAGCGGTTGGTGTCCCAGGTAAGATGCCGGAGCTGGTCACTTTATGTATGGTGCCGTCGTTACTCTGCTGCGGTATCCGCACTGTTACTGAACACAGATGCTACCGTCGGCTGAAACGTGTTTCCGGAATGGAGGATTCAGGCATCTAATAGTTTTATTTTCATTGTCCATACATCGACCGCAGTGTTTTCTTCTACTTTTGTCAATTAAGTTGGTGCCGATATTGTCACTGTTTCATAATTTCACCTCGCTAGGCTTTCTGAAGTGATGCTGGTCTCTGCGTTCCTAGGTCCGAGTCCCTATCAGTGCAGACAGTTCGATCTTATCAGTGCAGACAGTTCGATCTTATACAGACGTGGCAGCTGATTTAAATGACGGACCAGTGTATTTTCGACACGTAGGTCTGTTCTGTAAGTCAGTAAATGAGAACTCGTGCTTTATATCTCCTTGATTCCATGTTGTAACCGCTAAAAATAATCCCGTCAGCTATTTCACCTCTAATAATGGAAATGGTGTTGTTTACAGGAGCGATCGACTGCTCACTGGTCCGTGAGTCCTGGAACTCGGATGCCTCGCTCTAAACTGTGAGAAGGTCGCCAATCGACTGGTACTCACATCCGTCATTGTCCTCCAGCCGGATTGCAGCCACCGAGACCGCACACACTGGATTCCCGCTTTCCACTTCCAAACAGACCATACCCTGCATAGCATCGGTAGAATGGGGGCATTCAGGGAGCTGACCATATTTCTATTTTGTTTCCAAATTTCTTGCAGTTAATTTAACGGCGATTGTGATCCTATCTCGGGGAAAATGCGGACTCTCCAAATGCATCACGCGTTACCTGGTTGGAATGGCAACAGCGGATCTGATGGTGGTTATCGTTGTTGCTTTAGTGGATCAGACCAACAATATCTACATTTATTCCAGATCCCTGCTCCTCACTCCTGTATGCGCTCTGACACTTGTATTTGCGGCTGTAACGCAGGACTGTTCTGTTTGGTTCACGGTCAGTTTTACCTTCGATCGCTTCATCGCAATATGCTGCCGAAAGCTGCGGGAGCGATACTGCACTGAGAGAACAGCAATGGTGGTTATCGTGACCGTGGTTATAGTGAGCTGCGGGAGATGTGTCCCGTTATACTTTGCCATTGAACCTTACGTCATCATTGACAACACGCCGTGGCGGTGCACCGGCTCATATGAATACGCCACTTTACCCGTGTGGAGAGGATACGCATTACTGCAGAGCATTTTAACACCATTGATACCAATCGGCTTAATCCTGGTCTTTAACGGGTTAACCGTAAGGTGTATCGTTGTGGCAAATAGAGTCCGCAGAAAGCTTCGGCACAACAGCGACAATCAGAAAGATGCCGAGGTGGAAAATCGCAGAAAATCGATGATATTGATGTTTTCTATATCAGCTAATTTCATATTATTTTGGATGCCCTATGTAGCCCGTTCTCTAAAATGGCAAGTGCAAAACTATTTTTACGAGGACAGATATTTGAGTTCCCCGGTATACATCCTACAACAATTTGGGTTCATGTTACAATTTCTCAGCATGTGCACCAACACTTGTATCTATACACTGACACAGAGGAAATTCAGAGAGGAGCTGAGGAATGGAATGAAGTATATGTTTACATTCAATGGTCATCTGTGTAGATAACGCCCGCGTCTAATGACAATTCCGCGAAGTTTTCAAATAAAGCCGTTTTACAATGAACAGCTTTGGCATATATGTCATAAATCCAAACAATCATGTGCCTTGTCATCCGGAAATTGCAGAATTGGTGGAAGATTGCTGACTTCATACAGTTCAAGTTGGTAGCAATACAAACGCTCAATGCTGCTGGCGTGATTGTCACTTTGGTTGAAGTATGTTCCAAACTATCACAGACACTCGACTGTCACAAGGGCAGGGATGGCTTCAGGAATTTCCGGGTTTTAGATGTTTCAAAATGGACAGGGTCGAGTAACAGAATGTAAGGGGAGTGTGATGTGAAACCAGGGATAGTATCGCAGCTGCAGAAAGGGAGGACAACGTGGAGCGTTCGTTTGTTAATAGACTGTGAAACGAACACAGAGACATGAAGGGCGTGATCACCCCATTTGGAGTATTCTGTACAGCCGCCCACTAGATTTACAAAACAAAAACAAATTGCAACGGGAACGGTGAGGAACCAATCGGGAAACAGATCTTGGACATGTGGCATGTTATTGCCACGGGTAAGTGAAAATTCCACAATATTCATTGGCACCTTCCCTGGGTAAAAGGTCTGGCATAATCTCTCAGATGTGTGCTGGAAGGATTCATGTCAATATAAAAAGAACGGCGGTCTAGCGAATAATCCAGACCGGATCTAATATTAGAAAAGAGAAAGGATCAGGTGACAGGTCTCTCCGATTGTCAGCATGTCAGAACATTAGGGCAGAACTCCCCTCCATTTAACGTACACGGAGATATGACTAGGGAGCATGGGATGTATTTAACTGGAGATCTGCGATGTGTGGTGCTTCCTGGCAGAACTTGGGAAGTTAAATAAGGAAATGCACAACAAAAATGTGGAAAATGTTCAGAAAACACTTACGTGGGTTCAGTAAAAGCTTGTCTCATTGAGGCAGGCAAAGGGTGATAGCGTAAAGTAACCCTTGCTGACAAGAAATATGGAACAGCTCGTCAAGGTGAAGAAAAGAAGATACTTAAGGTTCAGGAAGAACGGATCAGATAGGATTATGGCGAGTCAGCATGTAGACAGAAAAATAATTTTACAATGGACTTCAAAGTTAAAAAGAGATTAGAGATGCACTAAGATAAGTAAAGAACAGAAGGATGACTAGAGAGAGTATGGGCAGATCAGAGGTAAAAGAGGAAAACCTGTATCTGGAGTCCAAGGAGGCGGTGAAGCTCCTCACAGAATACATTGATCAATGTGAACACAGCGTCAAAAGGCAGATATACTCGAACATGTCGACGTTGAGAAAGAGGATGTGCTGGAAACTTGGAAAACATTATGATAGATGATTCCCCGGTACCGGAACGGATATAGTGCAGGTAATAGATGATTCCTCGATACCGGAAGGGACATTGTCTTTGTAATAGATGATTCCCCGATGCCGGAAGGGATATAATCTTTGTAATAGATGATTCCCCGATGCCGGAAGGGATATAATCTTTGGAATAGATGATTCCCCGATAGATACCGGAGGGGATATACTCCAGGTAATTTGCAAGGCGAGCGAAGACATTGCTGCGTTTTTGGACAGGATAATTGTGTCTTCTCTGGTCACGGAAGCAGAACTATATGATTGGAGGGTGGAAAATGTTATTCATTTGTTGATGAAAGATAATAGAGGTGGTTTTTGGAATTATAAACCAGTGAGTCTTACATCAGTAGTGGGTAAACTACTGGAGAGTATTATTGAAGATGGAATTTATGAGTATTTGGAGAAACGTCGTCTGGCTACGGAGAGACAACGTAGCATGTTGTCCTTAATGAGTCAGATTGAATTATTTGAAAAAGTGTAAATTAAACAAACAGAAGAACCAGGACAGTCGATGTGGGCGCATTAATTTTGGTTAGGGGTTTGATCAGTTCCCCATAGTAGACTCATTCAGGAAGTCAGGAGGCATGGGATCAAGGGAAACCTGGCTGCGTTGATTCAGAATTGGCTTCCTAACAGAAAGCAGATGATGTAGTAGACAGAGTGAATTCTGGCTGGAAGACAAAGGACAGCTGTGTTCCGCACGGAGAGTCGAAACTTTGGTACACTTTACAACTCTATTGCAAGTCTGCAGTTACAGTGCTCCGAGAAATAGGGCTGAGGAAAAAACCGATTTAATCTGATCACCCAGCAGCACCTGGATAATGAATGGAATTAGGACTGACGACGTCAGCAAATCGCTGGGCGACTGACTGCACCAGCGCGTTTCTGAACTGACCTGTCATTTACATATTACAGGGCAAATGCTGCAAATGACTTCAAAGCATCTTTTCCAGTGGCTTACTACTTAACACCAGCATTTCAAAGTGTTCAGCAGCAGCTCTTGCTGCTCATGAAAAGATCCAGCCTTCCAAAATGCCAATTCCAAATTCCCAGATCAAGTACACACCATTTTATCCTAATATCAATTTACCTCTGAATCGTGGTTTTATCGTATCGGGTGAGGATACGCTCATATTTCGATCCATGTAACCCTGAATCCACATGGCCGGTGTGGAATCCGTGTCTCCCTCTGAAATCAATAATAAATGAAACACACAGAACTACACAAACTAAAAACGCCGCGAAGGCAAAGCAAGTACCCGGTCTCACACTTGTCTTCCTTGAAAACCATCGCAGGCAATTGGAGAATACAGAATAAACAATTTCCAAAGCTTCCATCTCCTCATGCTGTAACCATCCATTAACTCAGTCTCCATGCTTCAATGTGTGCAAGGACAGAGGGATCGAACAGTATCAACGACTTTCTGGATTGGTCGGTGCTGTGAGACACTGAAGTTCTAACCCAGACATACAGTCAGACAGCCACAGGGAACCACTGCACAGAAACAGGGTCTTCAGCCCGTCAGGTCCGGGAGGAATTGTTTAAACTGCCTACTGCCATCGACCTCACCCGGACCGTGGCCATCCATATCCCTCTCATCCGTGTACTTCCCCAATCATCTCTTAAACTTTGACATCGGAATCTCAATTACCATTTGCGTTCACAGCACTCTCTAAACTCTGTTGACCCTCCGGGTGAAGAAGTTCCCCCTCCTATTTTCCTTAAAGATTTCACATTTCACCATTCGCCCATGATCTCTAGTTGTATTCTCACCCAACATCAGTGGAGAAAGCCCGCTTGCATTTACTCTCTCTCTCTATGTCTCATAATATTATATAAAGTGCTGACATATGTAATCTTTCCTTTTAATTATAAACATTCAGTCCCGGCAATAGCCGTGTAATTTTTTTCTGCATTCTTTCAATCTTATTTGCATCTTTCCCGCAGGTGGTTGAGCCCAACCGTACACAGTGTTCCAAATTGGGCCCCAATAAATCCTTAAACCATAGCAACGTAACATCCCAACTCCTGTACTCCATACTTTGGTTTATGAAGGCTAATGTGCGGAAAGCTTTATGACCCTGTCTAATTGCGCCACAACTTCCAATGAATTATGGACCTGCATTCCCAGATTCGTTTGTTCTATCGTACTCCTCAGTGCCTTATTTCTCATTGGGTCAGACCAACCCGGGCTGGTCCGCCCAAAGGGCAATATCTAACAGTTGTGTGTGTTAAATCCGATCTGATAATTCAACCCGTTTTTCCAGCTGGTCCAGATCCCGCTTCATGCTCCGGTATTCTTCCTCGCTGTGGCCTACACCCGTAATGTTGCTGTCATTGGCAAGTTTGCAGATCTAGCTAACGGCATTATTATCCAGATCATTGATATAGATGAGAAACAAGAATGGACGCAGCAACGATCCCTTGGGCACTCCGCTCATCACAGGTCCCCAGTCAGAGAGACAACCATCCATTACCACACTCCAGCTTCCCCAACGTACCCGATGGCTAAGCCAATTTACTTCCTCATTGTGAGAGCCGAGCGATTGAATCTTCTGAAGCATCCTCCCACACGGAAACCTGACATATTTTTTTCAACCGCATTGCGGGTAACTACCTAGTGAAGCTCTGTGAGATTGGTTAGACATGACCTACTACGGACTGGCCCAGACGGACTATCGCTAATGTTCCTGTTTGTCCAGATACTTCCCTTCATACCCCATGACCAGGGTAGTCCGAAAACCGAGAGCAGCAGGAGCTCAGCGGTATATTTGAGGCGGTACTTGATATTCTTCATGATTGGTCAGGGCGTCAAAGGATATGGTGAGAAGGAATGTTTATGGATTTGAGTGAGATCCGAGATCAGCCATGATGGAAAGGCAAAGCAGACTCGATTGATTGAATGGCCTGTTCTGCTCCTGTGTCGTCTGGTCTTGGGTGTTCAACGGTGGCAAGGGATTTTCTGGTCTGTTGACTTGGGTGTTTCCTGTGATGGCATGGGCTGTATCCAAGGCTTTTATAGACAAAATGCTGGAGGAACTCAGCAGGCCAGGCAACATCTATGGAAAAGAGTACATTCGACGTTTCGGGCTGAATGCCTTCTGTAGGACTGGAGAAATAAAAACAGCTGAGGAGTAGGGTTAAAAGATCGAGAGAGGGCAAAGAGAAACACAAGGTGATAGGTGAAACATGAAGGGGAAGGGATAAGGTAAAGAGCTGGGAAGATGATTGATGTGATGGGCGGGCAAGGGGATAGGGTGAGAGAGAGAAAAGGGGATGTCAAGTGGTGAAGGGGGTGGTATGGGGCATTACCGGAAGTAGAGAAAACGATGTTGATTCCATCAGTTTGGATGCTACCTACACGGCATATCGATAGGGTAAATTTGAGAGGACATTTTCCCTGGGGTTTGATTCGAGAAAAACGAAGGCACAAAAGTTAACAAAGGTGAAATACTTCGTGGCAATACGCGGCGGAACCGTCGTGCGGCGGTGAGAGTGTTGAACGAGTTTCCTGAGGAAGTGGTGGATAAGCTGCGATTTCAACATTGAAGAGGAAAATGGATCCGACATGAATGGGAGGGTTATGGACGACATGGTCCAGGTGCAGTGTCCACGGGACTAGGGAGAGGATCGGTTCGGCGCTGGAGGATGAGCAGAAGAACCTGTTTCAGTGTCGTACTGCTCGATGACTCTGTGACCAAATGCCACTGCGGGATGTTCTCCAGAGGGGTAAAGATCATCTCAATTGGCAAAAACTAAATATTTTTTCCAAGTACGAAGTAGGAATTACCTAATGAATTTGGCGGCTCCTGACTTGGCCTTGAGCAAGCCCGGCAACTCATTTGGTTGAATGTGTGAGCAACCGGGACGACGCTGAAGGAACCGAACATGCCGGGCAGCATCTGTGGGGTAATATCGACCTTTCGGGTGGGGGCACTTTATCTTGATTAGTCATACAATCCATGATATACAGATCCTCGCGGAGGGGATCGCTGCGCACAATTAATCATTTTATTCACATGCCCATACAAAGGGGTTCGGCAGGTAGTGCCAGAATGCTCCCTGATATACCATGAATCCACTTTCCCGGCACGCAGATATTCGTGCAGCTGTAATTTCAAGCCACTGCACAGAAAAAAGCTCAGGTATTGATGCTGGTTTCAGAATGCTGCGTTCTTTCGAAAGCGTCTCTCCTCGGACCTTCACTCTGTTCCTGATGTCCGGTGGCTGAATTGACGAGGAATTCCCGTTGTAAACTGATGTTTCATGAAATGTCAAAGAACCCCCGCCCCCTGCTTCTGCATGTTCCTCTGTCTAAACACGATGAACAGCGGACTTCAGGAATAGCTCACTTTATATATCCTGATGCTTTACTGTGCACGTGAATTATGTCCCATTACGCGGTTCATCTCTGTTTAGCAGATTAATATGCACGTTATCTTCTTCCCTCAGTTAGTTTGTCAAGTCCACCTTTACAAATGTTCTGGTAACTCAATCACTTATTAAATATTGTTACTAGCATTGTTATGCATTAAAACCAAAGTTGTAGTATATTTTCTGTTTTTTTCCCCCTGTCTCTGGGAGTAAACGCGACAGCAGCGGTGGAGGATCGGGTCTGTAATACAGCGTGTTTGTTTTCTACCACGCGCTGCATACTTGCCGGCATCTGTGTTTTCGGCTGACTCCGGGAACAGCGCAGACAGTGACAGTTTGCGCCAATACCGGCAATGTTAATCTTTCATATCGTGAAAAATTTATCACCGGCACAAAGTAACAGTGAATCATACTAAAGGTGGGTGATCACAGAGAAACAACAAGGGAGTGCTGACTTTATTGTTCAATTAAAGTTTCGATCATTTGCACCGGAGCAGAGTCTCCACTCGCAGGGTTAGAGTGGAATCAGCGCTGAGGACTCACCCACAGAATTACACACTACTACCTGCTCAGATAACGTCCTGTCATTACACCGAGTAGTTTGACAACATCGTACTTGGTGTTGCGGTCCCAGCATCGGCCGTCCCTAGAGGCTTCATGACAGGTGCTGCGTTTGGATCTCTGAACTATATTGAGTTATTTCCCCATTGGCATTGCGGTTCGCTACAACAGAGAAATAATTGTCAATTAGTGGTAATTGATGTCAATCACTGCTATTGGTAACATTATTGGTAACAGATTATTCTATAAAAGAATGTCATTCCGTGCTTCTACCGCATTTAGGAGAGAAACATCAGGACGCAGTGGAATTTCAACGTCAGATCTGTGAAGCATTTTACCCGGCAGACACAGGAGAAATTCGATCAATGGGCTTTCTTTTATCTGTTTGACTTTATTTACCCGCGCCGTCTTTTATGAAAAGTAGAAGTTTGGAAAATTTAGAGCAGAATTTCGATTTCTAGAGAATGCAACAAGAGAGGACTATTTGTTACACAGTAATTGTGATTGTCGGTATCCCTGGTAAGTACATTTCGGTTACTTGTCGGAAGGCAGCGACCTCACGCCGCTCTCAGCTACTGCTGATGTTGTTTTATCCCCTGTTTATTAAAATGTCCACACTGTAGTCTTCTTTACGAGGTGACCTTTTGTTTCTCACTCACCTTCCATGTCAGAATCGTTGCGCAGTCGGCCCGCTTTCAAACGGAGTAGTTCATAAATGACCCGATTCCTTGAAACAATCAGCAGAGCCAGAGCTGCTCTCTGATCACCTGATATGTCAGCAGTTCCTTTCAGATCCTCAAAAGTCCCTAAACTGCCGTCTCGTTCCTCTCAGTCTCCTGCCCTGTTGATATTTTAACCTGGTTCATGCGGACTTGTCACTGGAACTGCCTGCAGTCTTCTCATTTGTGACGTGAGACTTCGAACTGTACTGAAACAACACAAACAATCCACGTCCATCAAAACCTCCTATCATTAGCAGAATTCATTTCTTATAAATCCTTCACGTGAGCAATTGATTAAGTTTTTAAGTTACAGCAAATGGCATCGATACTGTTACGTATTCGGGCAACAATAATATAGATGAGTTAGGCAAGGGGTTTTATAACGAATAACACGTTTATTAAACACTGATAACAAACCCCCTTCAAATGTAAACAAACCCAAACAATGATCCGAGCTCAGCTGCTCAAACAGTCCTTAATAGCGTTGCAGTCCCAAACAGTCTTTAAAGCGGTATTGAAAAGAACTCAGTTCGTTAAAACGGTATGCCGAAAGAAAACAGACTTTAAAACGATATGCCGACAGTTCAAAAGCTCACGGTACTTTTAAAAGGAGAGACTTTTTAAAGCGATGTAAATTCTCTTCCACGTCGATGTCCTTCGATTCCCAGCGTCGAACTCCCACGTCGAATTTTATTAAATATAACAACTTAAAGTGACTGACCTTCCTTCCACAATATTCTCAATCTCCCGCTTTTTCCAGCGGAGACTATCATGAGAATAGTAAACGAAATCCTTCTGAATGAGGATCACACAAGGTCGAAGTCAATCCATCGAAAATCGATTTTTCTTGATCTCCAAACTTCACTCTCCATTAGCAAAGAAACCGTTGGCTCTGACCTTTTAAACTTTAGGCATTATATAAAACTTCATTTTTAACTAAACTGCGTCATCACATTAAATCACACAGTAACATGAAGTCATCTTGGCAAATCCAGCCACGAACTGCCCCACCTGACAGGGTGGGTCTCCCTTTTATACCCTGTAGAAAAAACCTGTCACATGACCTCTACTGGCAGGAAAATGACATCACTCCACCATTACCTCATGTCCAGTATAACTTCAACCCCAGTCACGTGACAAGGGTACCACTGTCACGAGTCACGGGTACGTAACACCTCCCTCCAAAAAAAAACTTTTTTCGTCTATCAAGAACAAAAATTTTAACAATTACTTACAAGAAAAAAAACCCAAAAAAAAACAAAGGTATAAATTATATAACATACACAATATACAATACAGTAGGAGTGTTACAATAAAAAAAAAACCACTCCAAAAAAAAACATTGTACAGTCAACATCGAGATAGACAATCAGCAACCACATTATCTTTACCTTTAATATGAGTTATCACAATATTGTACTCTTGTAACATCAAACTCCAATTTAACAATCTTCTGTTTTTGTTTTTCATCTTACTCAGAAAAACTAACGGATTATGATCAGTGTAAACAATAAGTGGTTTTTGAGTTGTACCAACATATACCTCAAAATATTCCAAAGCTAAAACAGGAGATAACAATTCTTTCTCTATTGTTGAATAGTTTCTTTGATGCTTATTAAATTTCTTAGAAAAGTATGCTACCGGATGATCAACCTCATCACCCTCATTCCTTTGCATCAATACTGCTCCCGCAGCTTCATCACTAGCATCTACAGCTAATGAAAAAGGTTTTTCAAAGTCAGGTGCCTTAAGCACAGGTTGTTCACATATCATTGATTTCAATTTTTCAAATGCTTCCTGACAAAACACCGTCCATACAAACTTTACATTCTTCTGCAGAAGATTAGTTAATGGAAGGGCAACATTAGCAAAATTCTTACAAAATTTTCGATAATATCCTACCATTCCCAAAAACCTTCTGAGAGTTTTTTTCCCCGTTGGAGTGGGAATTTCCAAAATTGCCTGAACTTTTGCCTGAACAGGAGCTACCTTACCTTGACCTACAACATAACCAAGGTAAGTCACAGTAGCATGTCCAAATTCACTCTTGGCTAAATTAATAGTCAAGTTAGCTTTTGAAAGCTTTTCAAACAATTTCTCCACCGCAATAATGTGTGCTTCCCAAGTATCATTTCCTGTCACTAAATCATCAATATAAGCATCAGTATCTTTCAATCCCTGAGTCACAGAATTAATCATCCTCTGAAAAGTACCTGGCGCATTCTTCATCCCAAATGGAAGAACATTATACTCATATAACCCAGATGGAGTTACAAATGCAGAAATCTCTCTACCTCTGTCCGTTAGTGGAACACACCAATACCCTTTCAATAAATCAATCTTTGTAAGGAACTTTGCTTTTCCAACCTTATCTACACAATCATCTACTCTAGGAATTGGATATGCATCTGTTTTCGTTACAGCATTCACCTTTCTATAGTCCGTACAAAACCTAATACTACCATCAGGTTTTGGCACCATTACACATGGAGAACTCCAATTCGAGTTAGAATGTCTAATAATATCATTCTCTAACATGTATTCAATTTCTTTCTCAGCAAGTTCACATTTTTCCATGTTCATCCTATATGGATGTTGTTTAATAGGTTTGGCATCTCCAACATCTACATCATGTGAAGCTATAGTAGTCCTTCTTGGAACATCTGGAAACAAATCCTTATACTTAAAAATCAATTCCTTCATCTGTTGTTTCTGCTCTAGCTGTAAATGTGCTAATTTCTCATCCATATTTTCCAAAATAGTCGAATTAGGTAACCTAACAGAAACAATGTTAGATTTAGAATGAAAGTCAGATGAATCATCTATCATGTTCCCAGTTAAATCCAACTCATTCTCACTAACCACAACAGTCACAGTATCAGATTGTTTCTCAAAATATGGTTTAATCATATTTATGTGGCAAAGTTGTGTTGACCTTCTACGATCTGGAGTTTTTATTACATAATCCACATCATTAACTCTAGACACAATTTCATAAGGTCCATGAAATCTAGCTTGTAAAGGATTTGTCTGCACTGGGAAAAAAACCAACACCTTATCTCCAGGCTTAAACATCCTCATCCTAGCTTCCTTATCATACCAAGTCTTCATTTTCTCCTGAGCCAACTTCAAATTTTCCTTGGCTAAGCTACAAGCTTTATGTAACCTGTCCTTAAATTTCAAAACATAGTCCAACAAATTAGTATGCACTTCCTTACTAATCCATTGTTCCTTCAATAAAGCTAAAGGTCCTCTAACTCTATGTCCAAACACAAGTTCAAATGGACTAAACCCTAAAGATTCCTGTACCGATTCCCTTACTGCAAATAAAAGTAAGCTTATACTCTCATCCCAGTCACTTTCATTCTCCACACAATATGTCCTAATCATATTCTTGAGAGTAGAATGAAACCTCTCCAAAGCACCTTGCGATTCTGGATGGTATGCAGACGAAGTAATTTGCTTAGCTCCCAATTTATAAACTATCTGTTGAAACAATCCAGACATAAAATTACTACCTTGATCAGTTTGTATTTCCTTAGGCAATCCAAAATAAGTAAAGAATTTTATAAGAGCCTTCGTCACAGTTTTAGCTTTTATATTCCTAAGTGGTACTGCCTCTGGAAACCTATACGAAGTACACATGATAGTCAACAAATACTGATAACCAGTTTTTGTCTTTGGTAATGGACCAACACAATCTACAATAACTTTAGAAAACGGTTCACCGAATGCTGGAATAGGTTGTAATGGAGCTACTGGTGTAACCTGATTTGGTTTACCCACAATTTGACAAGTATGGCACGTCTTACAAAACATCGCCACATCTTTTCTTAGACCAGGCCAGTAAAAATGTTTTAAAATCTTGTCCACAGTTTTCCTTACCCCTTGATGTCCACCTAAAGGCACACTATGAGCTAAAGTCAAAATCTCATTCCGATAAACTTTAGGAACAACTACCTGATAAACAACATTCCATTCCTCACTTGCAGGAATTGTAGGTGACCTCCACTTCCTCATCAACACTCCTTTTTCCAAGTAATATCCTACTGACACCTTCTCAATTTCACTACCTAGTAAAGCTTGTTCCCTTAATTTTATAATCTCAGGATCTCTATTCTGCTCTGCTATCATCTCCTTCCGAGACAAAGATAAATCTTCATAGTCAGACTTACTCCCAGAATCTTGTTCAAACAACGAAGGTAAGAAAGTTTCTGACACATCCTCAAAACTCAAATCCTGAGTTGAACAGTCATGAGTAACAACCTCATTCTGCACATCAATTTTTTTAGCCATAGCTCTAGTCACAACACAGGAAGAATCTGTGTTAGAATTCACCTCAGGTACCTCTGACTCCATTGTCAAATGCACTTCAGGAAAAACTTGTCCACCTGCCAAGTCATTACCTAACAATAAAGAAATACCCTTCACAGGTAAGCTATGCTGTAATCCTACCTTAACAAATCCTGTAACTAACCCTGACTTTAAATTTACTTCATGTAAACGTACAGGCATAAAATCACTTCCAACACCTCTTATGTAATTTACCTCACCAGTATCACTCTCTTCATTAAACTTCAACACACTATCTAACATCAGTGATTGAGAAGCTCCAGTATCCCTAAGAATTTTTATTGGCACCAGAGTAGATCCTTCTTTCAAGGATACAAACCCTTCAGTTATAAAATGATCATATCCCTTTCTAACTTTGTCAGACTCTAACAAATCCTCATTTGTGTTTACCAAACCCTGTAACTTTACAGGTGCTTCAGTATGTTGCACACAAGCATCTGGAACTGCTTCCTTCTCTTTCTTTTTCAATTTGAAACAGTTAGCTATTACATGGCCAGGCTTCTTACAATAGTTACAAATAAGACCAAACTGTCTTTCCTTCACAGGTTTTCCTTCCTCCTTACCTCTCTCATTAACCTCTAATTTAATTTCTGATTTACCTGGAGTCTCCATATTATTTTTCCTCTTAAAAATTCTACCCTGAGGAAATTTATTCTTATGGATTAAAACATACTCATCAGCTAATCTAGCACAGTCCTGCAATTTATCAGTATCCCTCTCATTTAAGTAGGTCCTTACTTCAACAGGAATGCTTCTTTTAAATTCCTCCATCAAAATCAGCTCTCTCAATGTATCATAGTCCTCATTTACATTTTTAGAAGAAACCCATCTCTCAAAACACATAGCTTTATCATAGGCAAATTCCACATAAGTCTTTTCCACAGACTTTTTCAAACTCCTGAATCTTTCCCTGTACGCTTCTGGGACCAATTCATACGATTTGAGAATATTTTCTTTCACAATATCATAATCTAATGCTTGTGCAGCAGTTAAAGCTGTGTAAACCTGTTGTGCCTTGCCTTTAATCACACTCTGTAATAACACTGACCATTTATCTTTCGGCCACTCTGACATCCGAGCAATAGTTTCAAAATGTTGAAAATATCTCTCCACTTCTGTTTCACTAAATGGAGGGACCAATTTAATTTCTTGGTTAGCAACAAACGGTTTTCTAGTATCAGAAGACTGATTCTCAGACCTTAAATTCACCATTGCATATTCATATTCTCTTTTCTTCTGCTCAGATTCCAATTTACACCTCTCTAACTCTGCTTTACTTTGTTCCAACCTCATTTGTTCAATTTGCAACTGCATCTCCAGATTACTTATTGGAAACGATTCTAAAATCGATTCTTCAAAAACACCCGAAGCCACAAAATGTGATGCGATCTTTCTCTGTATTACAGCTTTTGATGTAGTTGGCAAAATCCCTTTAAGATGCAACCGAATAGCAATTTCAGAGACTTCAGTTTTTTTCGCCTTCGCTAACAAATCCGCGTCTGGCGAATCCAGAAACTCATCAATATTCATCGTTGCCGAATACCACTCACAAGCCAATCAAACAAAAAAAAAATCGAGCAATCCCCGTTACCAAAACACCGATTCAAAATTCAAAAAGCTTTTTAAACTCAAACAATTCAATTCCGGACGTACCCCCATATTTATGTTACGTATACAGGCAACAATAATTATAGATGAGTTAGACGAAGGGTTTTATAACAAATAACACGTTTATTAAACACTGATAACAAACCCCCTTCAAATGTAAACAAACCCAAACAATGCTGGGCAGCTGCTCAAACAGTCCTTAATAGCTTTGCAGTCCCAAACAGTCTTCAAAGCGGTATTGAAAAGAACTCAGTTCGTTAAAACGGTATGCCGAAAGAAAACAGACTTTAAAACGATATGCCGACAGTTCAAAAGCTCACGGTACCTTTAAAAGGAGAGACTTTATAAAGCGATGTAAATTCTCTTCCACGTCGATGTCCTTCGATTCCCAGCGTCGAACTCCCACGTCGAATTTTATTAAATATAACAACTTAAAGTGACTGACCTTCCTTCCACAATATTCTCAATCTCCCGCTTTTTCCAGCGGAGACTATCATGAGAATAGTAAACGAAATCCTTCCGAATGAGGATCACACAAGGTCGAAGTCAATCCATCGTCGAAAATCGATTCTTCTCGATTTGTCTTCCAAACTTCACTCTCCATTAGCAAAGAAACCGTTGGCTCTGACCTTTTAAACTTTAGGCATTATATAAAACTTCATTTTTAACTAAACTGCGTCATCACATTAAATCACACAGTGATATGAAGTCATCTTGGCAAATCCAGCCACGAACTGCCCCACCTGACAGGGTGGGTCTTCCTTTTATACCCTGTAGAAAAAACCTGTCACATGACCTCTACTGGCGGGAAAATGACATCACTCCACCATTACCTCATGTCCAGTATAACTTCAACCCCAGTCACGTGACAAGGGTACCACCGTCACGTGTCACGGGTACGTAACAATAGACACGTGGTGCGCAAAGATAACAATCACTTTGTTGCTGCTTAATCTGCTGGTTACAATAGACAATGGACAATAGACAACAGGTGCAGAAGTAGATCATTCGGCCCTTAGAGCCTGCACCGCCATTTTGAGATCATGGCTGATCAACTACTATTAATACCCGGTTCCTGCTTTGTCCCCATATCCCTTGATTCCCCTATCCATAAGATACCTATCTAGCTCTTTCTTGAAAGCATCCAGAGAATTGGCCTCCACTACCTTCCGAGGCAGTGCATTCCAGACCCCCACAACTCTGTTTTTCCTTAACTCTATCCTAAATGACCTACCCCTTATTCTCAAGCTATGCCCTCTGGTACTGGACTCTCCCAGCATCTGGAACATATTTCCTGCCTCTATCTTGTCCAATCCCTTAAAAATCTTATATGTTTCAATCAGATCTCCTCTCAATCTCCTGAATTCCAACGTATACAAGCCCAGTTTCTCTAACCTCTCTGCGTAAGACAGTCCAGACATCCCAGGAATTAACCTCGTGAATCTGCGCTGCACTTCCTCTACAGCCAGGATGTCCTTCCTTAACCCTGGAGACCAAAACTGTACACAATACTCCAGGTGTGGTTTCACCAGGGCTTTGTACAAACGCAAGAGGATTTCCTTCCTCTTGTACTCAATTCCCTTTGTAATAAAGGCCAACATTCCATTAGCTTTCTTGACTGCCTGCTGCACTTGCTCATTCACCTTCAGTGACTGATGAACAAGGACTCCTAGATCTCTTTGTATTTCTCCCTTACCGAACTCTACACTGTTCAGATAATAATCTTCCTTCCTGTTCATACTCCCAAAGTGGATAACCTCACACTTATCAACATTAAACGTCATCTGCCAAGTATCTGCCCACTCACCCAGCCTATCCAAGTCACCCTGAATTCTCCTAACATCCTCATCACATGTTACATTGTCACACAGCTTAGTATCATCAGCAAATTTGCTGATGTTATTTTCAATGCCTTCATCCAGATCGTTGACGTAAATTGTAAACAGCTGTGGTCCCAATACCGAGCCCTGTGGCACCCCACTAGTCACCACCTGCCATTCCGAGAAACACCCATTCACCGCTACCCTTTGCTTTCTACCTGCCAACCAGTTTTCTATCCATGTCAATGTCTTCCCCCCGATGCCCTGAGCTTTGATTTTACCCACCAATCTCCTATGTGGGACCTTATCAAATGCCTTCTGAAAATCGAGGTACACTACATCCACTGGATCTCCCCCGACTAACAACCTCGAAAAACTCCAACAGATTAGTCAAGTATGATTTACTCTTGGTAAATCCATCATGGCTCGGCCCAATCCTATCACTGCTATCTAGATATGCCACTATTTCATCCTTAATAATGGACTCTAGCATCTTCCCCACCACCGATGTCAAGCTGACAGGTCGATAGTTCTCTGTTTTCTCCCTCCCTCCTTTCTTAAAAAGTGGGATAACATTAGCCATTCTCCAATCCTCAGAATTTATCCTGAATCTAAGGAACATTGGGAAATGATTACCAATGCATCCGCAATTTCCAGAGCCCCCTCCTTTAGTACCCTAGGATGCAGAACATCTGGACCTGGGGATTTGTCAGCTTCAGTCCCATCAGACTTCTCATCACCGTTTCCTTCCTAATGTCAATCTGTTTCTTTTCCTCTGTTACCCTATGTCCTTGGCCCATCCAAACATCTGGGAGTTTGCTTGTGACTTCCTTAGTGAAAACAGATCTAATGTACTCATTAAATCCTTCTGCCATTTCTCTGTTTCCTATAACAATTTCACCCAATTCATTCTTCAAGGTCCCAACATTGTTCTTAACTATCTTCTTTCTCTTCATATACCTAAAAAAGCTTTTGCTCTCTTCCTTTATATTCCTGGCTGGCTTGCGTTCGTACCTCATTTTTTTCTCCCCGTATTGTCTTTTTAGTTAAGTTCTGTTGTTCCTTAAAAACTTCCCCATCATCGGTCCTCCCACTCACCTTAGCTCTGTCATACTTCCTTTTTTTAATGCTATTCAATCTCTGACTTCATTTGTCAACCACTGTGGCCCCTTTCCCCGCTTTGAATCCTTCCTCCTCTGGGGGATGAACTGATTTTGCACCTTGTGCATTATTCCCAAGAATACCTGCCATTGCTGTTCCACTGTCCTTTCTGCTAGGCTATCCGTCCAGTCAACTTTGGCCAGCTACTCCCTCATGGCTCTATAGTTTCCCCTGTTCAGCTGCAACACGGACACCTCCGAGCTGCTCTTATCCTTCTCATATTGCAGATAAAAACTTATCATATTATGATATTACGTTTCCATGCAAAGCACAGCGAGTTATAAACTGAGAGCTGATACAAAAGTAAGATATTCTACATATTTATGACAAAACACAATTAGGGATAATTGCACGCACATGTTCTTTACAGAGTTTGCCATTCAGTGTAAACAGATACTTCGCCCCATTCTTCAGCTCCTCCCTGAATTTCCTCTGTGTCAGTCCATAGATACACGTGTTGGTGCAGGAACTGAGAAACATTAACATATACCCGAACACTTGTAGGATAAATGTAGGCGTGCTGTAATATTTGTCTGTGAAATACACGTTTACCGCTGCCCAGGTCATGGAGTGTACAATATTGGTTATCCACAATAATATGAAATTGGCGGATAGAGAGAACAACAAAACCATTGACTTTCTCCGTTTCTTAACCTCTGGATCACTTTTGCTGTCAGTATTGCTCCGAAGACCACGGCGAACCATATTCGCTGCTCCAATGGATCTGGTGGTTAAAACATTGAACAGCAGAATTAAACCAACTGGTAATAATGGGGTAATGATTGTGTCAAATAACTCATAACCTCTCCACAGGGATGATGTATAGTACTCGGGTTTGGGAATGCACTTCCCAGGTTCTGCTGCAAAGTAAAATGGAAATGACTGAACACAGCTGCCTACGGCCACTGCCACGATCACCACGGTCGCTGTTCTCTCCGTACAATATCGGGGCCGCAGCTTCGGAAGGCAGATCGCGACGTAGCGATCGAAAGTGAAACTGACCGTCAGCCAAACGGAACAATCCAATGCTACAATCGTCAGAATAGGTCGCACAACACACAGCGGGGGTTTCACCATAAAATCAGCATACTGATAGAGAACATTGATTTTCTCCAATACAACACCAAGGACAACGACCATCAGATCTGCTGCCGCCATGGCCACGAGGTAGCGAGTGATACATTTGGAGAGCCCACAGTTTCTGCGAGACAGGATCACAATCGCCGCTAAATTAACTGGGAAAAGAGAGATAGAAAGTGACAGTAATTTCTCAATGTGTCTCGATTGCTCAGTGTGACTTTGCTTGCATGATAAGGCTGGTAGTCCATATCGCGCCGTTTAGGTAACAGTCCGCACTATTGTTCGTTTTACCAAAATGCATTACAGTACATTTCCCAATACTGTATTCCAGCTCTCACTTCTGTGCCCATTCTTCCAATATGTATAAGCACCGCTGCAATCGCATTGCTTCCTCAGCAATACCTACCTATCCACCCATCATTCGTATCATCCGCACACTTTGCCACAAAGCCGTCAGTCCCATCATGGTAATCCTTGGTGGTAGGGAGAAGAAATCCATGGTGTAATTTTGTTTCTGGGATCGCAGGTCAGCGAATAGTGATTTGCTCAGCGATTGTTGCCGGGCCAATTGTCATGTGTCATCTATATCGAAGATTTAGATAACAATGTGCAAAACCCGGGGAATAAATTTACAGACGACAATAAAATAGATTGTCTAATGGAGAGTGAGGTCAGCTATCAAACATCAGGCTGCTATCTTCATCGGTTCAGTCAGTTGGACAAAGAATGGAATGGTGGAGCTTAATTGGGACACGTGGAGGGTTTTACTTTTGAAAAGATAAGAAAGGTAGGAGATTCTCAGCGAACATTAGGGATCCGTGGAGTCTCGAGAATAGAGGTGTGTATATTTCAAGAACATGATTCACTGAAAGTGGAACATAAGGTGGACAGGGTTGTTATGAAGCTCGCATCGATAGGCTTCATCAGTGAAGGAACTGAGCAGACAAATTTGGATGGGAAAGGAAATGCACACGTCTGTGTTACGCCTGTACACACAGAACTCTGAACATTGTGGTCACCTTGTAGTTGGAAAGGCTCACACTGAATTAGTCCAGAAACAATTTACCAGAATGTTTCCAGGATTTTAGAAACTGCTTTGCAGAGAGAGATTGATCAGAGCCGGACATTATTCGCTGCAGCTCAGGTAGATGGGAGTTAATCACACAGAAGCACAGAAAACCACAAGGGACAGAGACAGTGTAAATTCACCCAGTCTATTTTTACAGGGTTGCGGAATCCTGATCCTGACGGCGCGGGTATAAATTCAGTGGGGAAGGCTCAATAGGTATTTGAGGGGCAACGTTTATACAAATGTGGCAATTAGGTGAAACATGCTGCGCGATGACGTGGCTGCAGGAGATCCAATAATAAAAGGCCGTTGGATGGGTAAATGGTTATGAAGCGTTTGAAAGGTTGTGAGGCGAACGCTGAAACATCGCGCAGCATCTTATTTGACATAGAATCTTTGGATGAAATAACTCTTTTTAGTGCTGCATAGCTCTACCCCTCTAGAATAAACTGGGTTCTCGTTAATCCTAAATTCGAAGTATTTCCATAGAACACTTTTCCCTCTGGATTAATTTCACTTTTCTCCTGGATACCTTATAAAATTTCGTTAACCCTTCAGAAATCAGTTTCCGATTGACTGACAACCAGGACAGCACATACCATTTGGCTGAATACACAGGACAGTCACCATAACTATTCCAGATAGAGAACATAATGAATCAAACACAATCACTGTGTATTAGAATCTGAACCAGACTCAGATTTAATATCAGCGGCAAATTCATTACATCCAAAACAAAAATGTGTAAGGTTATGATGCAGTACATTAAAACAAACAAAAAAAAAACAGTAAAGTCGTCGAAGTCACGGAACTCAAATTTTTAAACAAATCGAGGAAAACTGTTTCTTTTTTCATTATTTCCTGAGTTATTTTATATGAAAAGACTTGAACAGCAAAACACGTCCGCTCTAAATTGCAGCGCATAATTTAAACACTACAGTATGTCGCAGATCTCGGCATTTCCGTGACCTTACCTGGAATACCAACGGCTGCCAGTACGGGATAGTAAATTGAGACGATATAATAAATTGCTGGGTATCCCATTTTCTGCCAGAAGCGTCGATCATTTTACGAAAAGTGCCAACTTGCGCAGATGCGGTGGTTCGGTGAGCCCTTATACACCAGGAGGAATGTCCCTTAAGCCAATTAATGCCCCCTTAGCTACATTAGCTACAGGACAGTGAACAAGCCACCAGTGTTTGTTTCGGTCTAGTTTTACGCATTGTGACATTGGGTGACACACTGAACTCTTGGCGATGCATGACAAACAATGGGTTCGATGCTCATTCAATGTATTTCAGAGGAGCCAGTGAAATAGTGTACCACAGCACAAAAAACTGGACCCATCCAGTCCGTGTCAAATTCTGCCTCGGCTTTCGTACCGTTACATTCACGTACTTGCCCAAATTTGTCTTAAATGTTACTTCAAGCCCATGTCCACCACTTTCGCTGGCAACTAGTTGGACAGTCTCCCCACTCGTGAAATAGAGCTCCCCATCAGTTTCCCTTAAATATTTTACTTTTCATCTCTAACCTATGAACGGTAGTTTTAGTCTCACCCAAATAGTGACATAAGCCTGATTCCATTTACCTCTCATAATTTGTATGCCTCTGTGTAATCTCCCCACCTTCTCCTGTGCTCAGGATAAGGAAAACAAAATCAATGTCCGAACCAATTCAAGCATTCCCTATAAATCAGGTCTTCAAGCTTCAACAAAGGCCTTGTATACTTTCTCTGTATTTGATCACTCTCAGTGATTTTTTTGTGCAGGTATTTGATCAGAACTCCACACAATTCTCCAAACGGAGTCTCGCCAACGTACAATTCAACTTCAGAATTACATCCTCAGCTAAATAGTCTGATTTGTCAATGTCTAACTGCCCAAACCCGCTTTACGACCCAATCTCCCTCAGACGCCACTATCAATGAATAATGGATCTGTACTCACAGACCCCTTTGTTCACTGCGCTTCTCAGTGCCGTACTATTCCATGTGTACGTCCCACGCTGGTCAGTCCTCCCAGTGTGCAACGTCCCACACGTCCGCATTAACAACAGAGCCGGCGGTGATCACTGCGGCTCTCCACTATTTTCAGGCCTCCATTCAGAGTGGCGACCATATAACTTCACTCTCTGGCTTCTACCGTAGTCATGTTGAATCCGGATTACCACATCCCACCGAAAGAAAGGGACTGAACCGTCTGGACTAACCTCCTGTGTCGGCTTTGTCAAAAGCCTTGCTGATGTCCAAGTCAACGAGATCCACTGACACGTCTTCATCAGGTTTTCTGGTAACTCCTAGAAAAAAAGTCTGTAAGATTGCTGATATATGACGTACCACTCACAGAGCCAAGTTGAATTTCGACAATAATGCCATGTCTATCGAAATGTATATACCGTCCCTTCGAGTACCTTGAAATAATTTACCCACTACCGGCTTCAGACTCACTGGCCTGAAATTTACCGACATAATCCGAGCCTTTCCTGAGCAGAAAAAAAGGACAATACCTGTTCTCCAGTCACCTGGCCTCTGAACCGCGATTAAGGATCTTTCAAATATCTCAGCCGAGACCCCAGAAATTAATGGACTTGCTTCCCACGAGGTTCGCGTGGACAACTTTTCAAGGATCTGGACATTAGCCTCCCTAATTGATACAAAGCAAATTTATCCGTCTATCTATCTGTCTGTCTGTCTATCTATCTATCTATCTATCTATCTATCTATCTATCTATCTATCTATCTATCTATCTATCTCTCTGTCTATTTATCTATCTTCCTAAGTTCCCTTCACGTTTTCTGCTAGAGCAACATCAGGACAGATTTTAAACCTGCTGATTTCCCTCTTGTGCCCTCTTAAATGGTGTTTATTCCTCACGTTTGTTATTCAGCCCGTCTGCCTGACAAAAGTAAATATACCCCTTGAAAAGCAAGCTTCTGTAGGAAGGGTGGACTTCGGATTTTGTTCTAACAGGAATATAGGAGCAGCGTACACTCAATACCGCTTCTGAAGACCTCCCACTTAACCAGCATTCATTTGAACAGATTTGGTCAATTCTATCCCATCCATTTCTTTACAGAATCAAAGTCCCAGTCAATATGTTGAAAGTTAAACTGAACTACGAACACAACCTTCACTTTTTCTGAAGTTTCTGCAAGTTTGCTCCTCTCAATTCCGCCGCTCTTCAACGTAGTCAGTGACGTGATCATCGCTTTGGTTTAATTCCGTTGTACTCATGCAGACTCATTGGAGGAGTCCTCCAGTCGGTCCTGCCCGAGCTCTGTTGTGACATCTTCCATGACCAGTAATGCCGCCCTTTCCTCTTTAATAACCACCTCACCTTTCTATCGTTTATGAAACAACTGAACCGCGGAACATTGAGCTGCCGGCGCTGCCACCCCGCATGCAATTGTTACCAATAGCTACAAAAGCATAAACCCACGTGTTGATCCTTCCCTAAATCACTCATTGTATTGAAATAGACGCAATTCAGATTATTAGTCACACCATGCCCAACTTTTCAATCATTTCTTTTAATGCAGACATAATATCTACATTCCCCACAACTACTTCACTAGATGACCTGTCACACTCATTTCCATATCACCACAACTTCATTTTGAACGTCACGGAGCAGTACCAGGAAAACTCGACACAACGAAATTGGTTCCCGTGCAGTTGATGTGCAATCTGTTCCCGTTGTGAACGTCCTGCCTTCCGTGGAAGAGAGTCCAATGATCCAAATTCTGCATCCTGTCTCCTTCCCCACGTGCTGAACTGTGTCATGTTCATATTTCAAGCGTCAGTGACATGTGGTACGGGTAGCAATCTCGATATCACCAACCTTGTGGTCCGGCCCTTTAACTTATCACCTAAATACCGGAACTCACTTTGCAGGATATCGTTACTCGTCTTGTTCATGTATTTGATAAGGCTGCGGTTCACAACCTTGGCTGCTTTCCTCCCACCCCAACACCCACATTAACAATGCTAAGGCCATTATCCGAAATTTCACCGACGCTGCTACCAGGCCATACTATCCTGGAAACTCGCTCTATAGCCAATGAATGCCCTGTTATTTCTATCAGTTTGCTCTCTAATCCCAGTCCGGTAGTGAGGTGGAGGACAATATGGACAAGGGAGGCACTGGAGCGTTTACAGGACTGGACTGTATTCAGGGATTCACCTTCGACTCTGGAGTCCACCATCTGTGCGGATTGGAAATAACATCTCCGCTCGCTGTCAATCAGCACTGACGCGCCACCAGGATGCCGCTGTTGTCACCGACTACATTAAACCCTGCGGGGATGAGTGTTTGCCTATGAAATCTCTCTGTACATTCTCAATCAAAAACCTGCGGATGAACAATGAGGTTCGTAGTCTTGTAAGGGCCAGATCTGTGGCATTTACCTCCGGTGAACCAGGTCTGTACGGGAAAACCTGGTATGACTTGCAGAGGACTATTTCCAGAGCTAAGAAACAGTTCCGAAAGAGCTTAGAGGCGACGTCGGGTACACGTCAACTCTGGCAGGGTTTGCAGCTATGACTTCCGACAAAGCAAAACCCAACATCATGAAGGACAGTCTTGTTTCGCTTCCAGTCGAGCTCAACCCCGTTTATGCTCGATTAGAAAGGAAGAATAAAGTTTCAGCTGTGAGGATCCCTGTAGCATCCGGTGACCTTGTGACCTCTGCGTTGGAGGCCGACGTCAGGTTGTCCATCAAGAGGGTGAACCCTGCAAGGCGGTAGTCCCCTATGGAGTACCTGGTAAGGCTCTGAAATCTCTGCCATCCAACTGGCAGGGGTATTGAGAGACATTTTCAATGGCATTGCTACGGTTGGCAATTCGCACCTGCTTCGAAAGGGCAGGAACAATACCAGTGCCCAGCAAGATCAGTGAAAGCTGCCTTAACGAATATTGTCCAGAGCACTCACGTCTACGGTGATGAAACGCTTTGAGATGTAGGTCATGTCGATAATCACCTCCAGTCTCAGTAAGGACCTGGACCTTCTGCAATTTGCCTACGCAATCATAGATCTATAGCAGAAGCGATCTCGGTGAATCTCCTTGCAGCTTTGGGTCACCTGGAGAGTACAAATACCTACATCAGGATGCTTTATATTGGTTATGGCTCAGCGTACAGCAGCATCATTCCCACCGTCCTGATCGGAAAACTACAGACCATGTGCCTCAGTGACTGCAATCGCTCGTCCGTCAGCTGCAACCGCCTTGCCGAAACGTTGACGTTCCTTCTACCCCGGAGCCTCGGCTGCCGACACCGGCATGGAATTGGTCGTCTACAGGGCAGCGCAGGGCCGCTTCCCGGAGTCGCGTCATCCGGGACGGTCCTTGTTATGTCGGAAATCGGCCAGTCAGTGAGCTCCGGGAGCAGGAAACCCAAACGGGAAAAGACAATTTGAGCGCAGCTGCAGATCCTAGACTTTAACAGGTCTCCATCCACCTTGAAAAAACACGAAAGAGATGAAGTAAAGCTGTTACCGCGGACGAGCTTGAAGGGGCAACCATTTGGTTCCATCTTAGCTCCTCCTCCCCTAAACCCGCACTTCCACCCCCAGATTCCTTAGCTACTCCTTACGTAGTGTTTTCGGCATTATCTGAATTTCTGCTTAAACAACACTCTTCCTTGAGATATTAGAGGAATACTAATGGCTCTCGAAGTTATTTTCAACCATGATCCCTTTCGCTTTAATTATCAATATTTCCCTGCTCAGTCTCGACAAACAATAGGCAAATGGCAGACTTTTTGCAATATTGAACTTTGAGAAACGACCCGTTTCGTAGAGGTAATTAGAATCTGATTATTTCGCATTCGAGCTATCAGTTTGCCAAATAAATCAGTTTTCCCAATAAATCCACCTTTTGTCAGATATGCATCTGTACGATTTCCTCTCTTTCTTCTGAAGTACAGTCAGTTTACTCCCAGGAGACTCAAAGCCTTAATCCCATCCTCTCCACAATCAATTCCTCCTCACCATCTCCAACGACAGTATATTTTCCGTGACGGTATATTTTCAGGTCTGCAAAATGTTGTTACACCAAACTTGGAGTGTTGTGTTGAGCTCTGAACGTAGAACATAGAATATAAATCAGTATAGTACAGGAACAGGCCATTCGGCCAACAAAAAATCAAATCCAATAAACCCTAGCACCCTAGTATTGTGTCTTTCTGACACAATGTCGATATCCTTCCGTCTACCTAATGTCTATGTGTCAACCCAAACGTCTGTTGAAAGCCTCTCATGTATTTGCCTGTACTACCATACCGGGCAGCGCATTCCAGGTATCCGCCACTCTCTGAGTAAAGGTACTTGCCTCTCACTTTACCCTTGATCCTATCCCCTCTCCCTTTAAATGCACTCCCTCTGATATCAGACATTTCAGCACCGTGGAACAGACACTCACATTCTGCTCCATCTACGCGTCACATAATGTTATAAGCTTCTATATGATCTCCCCTCAGCCCCCGCTGCTCCAGCCAAAACAGACCACATTTACCCAGCCTCTCATGATAACACATCCGCTGTAAACCAGACAGTATCCTGGTAAAACTCTTCTGCACCCCTGTCAAAGCCTGAACATCCTTTCTATGCCGGGGCGTGCGGAACTGTATGCAATACTCCACATGTGGGCTGAGCAGGATTTGATAAAGTTGCAACGTTTTAACTGTTTGCAATACTCCAGATATGGGCTGAGCACGGTTTTATAAAGTTGCAACGTAGCCTCCGGACTTTTCAACTGAATGCCCCGGCTAATCGAAACAACCATTCAATAAGCCTTCTTAATTTCTTTATCGGCATGTGTCACCAATTTCTAGGCGCTATGAACTTGCATCTCAAGTTCCCTCTGCTCCGCAACACGGATCTTGCCTTTAACAGTACACTGTCTCCTTGGACTTACCCAACCCAGGTGCAATACCTCACATTTATCTGGGTTAAACTCCAATTGCCATTTCTCTGTCCAAATCTGCCTCTGATCCATATCGTGCTGTATTCTCTGCCGGTCAGCTACACTACCCACAACTCCACCAAACTTGGTATCATCGGTAAACCTACAAACTATTCCATCTACATTTTCACCCGGGTTATTTATATCCACCACAAACAGCAGGGGTCCCAGCACAGACCCTTGTGAAACTCCGGGAATTACAGTCCTCCAGCTCGAGTAATACCCTTTCACCACCGCACACAGTGTACTATGGACAAGCCAGTTCCGAAACCAAACGGCCATTTCACCGTGGACCACATTCAGCTTAATCGTCTGGATTCGCCTCTCATGAGTGACTTTGTCAAACGCCTTACTAAACTCATGTAGACAGCATCCATTGCCCTACCCTCGTCAATCCCTCTCGTCACATTGTCCCAATAATCATTCGAGTTTGTAAAACAAGAACAGCCCCGCACAATGCCATGCTGGCTCTCCCTAATAACTCCATGCGATTCCAAACGGTCATGTATACTGTTCCTACGAATTTTCGCCAGCAATTTCCCTACAACTGATGAGAAACTCTCCAGTCTGTAGTTTCCAGAACTTCTCCTTTTTCCTTTCTTATATAGGGATACTGACCAGTCATCTGGACCTCGCCTGTGCCGAGAGGACACGAACATGCTGGTCAAGACCGCAGCACTCTTGACCCTTGCCTCCTTCAATAACCTGGTGTACATCCCGTCGAGCACTGGAGTCCTCCACCTTAGTACTCATAGGAGGTACAGCACTTCCCCGTGCTTTATCTCAAAACACCGTAACGTGTTTGTACACTCAGCACTGATGTCCTGGGCCTCCATATCCTTTTCCTTGATAAATACTGAAGCAAAGCATTCATTAATTGCCTCACGCAATTCTCCGCAGACAAGCAAATGCCACCACCCCCCCCCCCTCCCATTATCCGTGAGTGGTCCAACCCTCTCCCGTGATATCCTGTTGCTCTTCACGTCGGTATGAAAAGCCCTGGGATTGTCCTGAATCCTACTTGCCAAGGACATTACATGCTTCCCCCTGGCTTCCCTAATTCCACTCCGGTCTTCTTTACCGGCTTCTTTATACGCTTCATGTGCATCGTTTGATGAGATCTACTTTTCCTTTTTATTCTTGTTTGCATTCATCATCTCTCTGGACATCCAAGGTTGTATTATTTTCCAATCCCGTCTTTCATGCTAACGGGAACACACCATTCCTGTACTCTATGCTATTGATCTCCCAACACTCTCCGCATGTCTGATGTGGAGTTACTGGAGAAAAGGTCTTCCCAAAAATCTCTTCTCAGTTCTTGCCTAATGTATCCTACTCCAATTTAAGACACCCCGGAAGTATCATACCAAACCTTATCTGTCACGGTCGTGAGAGTTAATGAGATGTGATCACTGTTCTCTAACTGTTCCCCACTGAAAGGTCAGTCACCTGGCCAGGCTCGTTACCCAACACCAGGTCCAGTTGGACCGCCTACATATTGATTCAATGAACTCACCAGCATACACGGAACAAATTCAGCCCTATCTGCAGCCTTTGCACGAAGAAGGTCCCAGTTCATAACCAACATGTGTAACGGGGACATCGAGGAGCAGGTAGGGAGACAGATTCTGGAAAGGTGTAATAATAACAGGCCTGTTTTGGTGGGAGATTTTAATTTCCCAATTACTGATTGGCATTTCTTTAGAGCCATTAGGAATAGGTGGTGTGCCGTTTGTTAGGTGCGTTCAGGAAGGTTTCCGGAAACAAGATTTAGATAAGCCTACAAGAGGAGAGGCTGTAGTTGGTCTGCTATTGGGAAACGAACCTGGTCAGGTGGCAGGTCTCTCAGTTGGACAGCATTTTGGAGATAGTGATCACAATTCTATCTCCGTTAAGATAGCATTGGAAAGGGATAGGAACAGATAAGTTGGGAAAGCGTTTAATTGCAGTAAGGGGAAATACGAGACAGGAACCTGGAAGCATACATTGGAAACAGATGTTCTCAGGGAAAAGTAAGACAGAAATGTGGCAAATGTTCAGGGGATATCCGCGTGGAGGTCTACATGAGTAAGTTCCAATGAGAAAGGGAAGGGATGGTAAGGTATAGGAACAGTGGTGAACCAAGGCAGATAAAAATCTAGTCAAGAAGAAAAGAAAGCTTCAGAAAGGTTCGAAAACCTACATAGTGATCATGAAGATTATGTCACGGAGGAAGAAGTTTAAGAATGCAATTAGTAGAGCCGGGAGTGGCCGTGAGAAGGCCGTGGCGAGCAGGATTAAAGAAAACCGCCAAGGGATTCCACAAGTATGTGAAGATCAAAAGGATAAGACGTCAGAGAACAGGACCAATCCAATGTGAACGTGCAGAAAACTGTGTGTGGAACGGGAGAATATAGCTGATGTACTGGTAAAGGATCTTGGCGATTGTAGGGATGACTTACAGCGGATTGAAAAGCTTGAGCATATTCACATTAAGAAAGAGGACGTTGTGAAGTGGTCAGCACATGATGGGGCGAAGGGCCCGTCCTGTATACAATCTTTCCTCAAGTAGGGAGGGTACAACTGCATACGGTACTCCGGCTGCTGCGTCGGCACTACCCTGAAATTATGCAGCATAATCCTCCTGCTTTGAAGTTCAACCCCTCCAGCCACGAAGGCCGAACTTCCATTTGCCTTCTCATAAACAATTGCACCTTTTTACGACTCATGCAAAAGCACTCACAAGTCCCTCCGAGCAAAATCGCAATGCAATCCTCTACTGTTTAGATAATTAATTGTGTTTTCCCCTCCAAAGTGGAGAATCCCGCACTCCCAACGTGGTAATACATCCGAAATACTTTTGCCCTCTCTCCGAACCTGTACCTATCACTGTGCAGACTATCCACATCCAAAATCGAATCTACTTTTCAGTTTAGTGTGATCGGTAAAATGAACTACGCTTCGCTGTGTCCCCTGTTCCAACCCGGTGATATGGAGGGTGAACTGTGTTGGGCTCAGATCCAACCCGCTTAGTTTTCCGCTCACCACTGAAGCCCAACCAGAGGAACATCGGTGGGAGGAGTATAGCTGAGACAGTGTTGTTTGTAGGATGAGAGACGGAGTCAGGGAGAGGAGACGGCGGGGTCAGTGGGAGCAGGGGTGGTCAGTGGCAGGATGGGGAGCAGTGCCCCATTACAGCCTCTCCAGTGTAATAATCTAACATCTATCCTCTCTTCTCTGCCACTTGTATAGAAACTTCGAGGAGTCTCAAGATGGCGCTCATGGAGTAAACCGCACTTAGGCTTTGCTCCAAAACTTTTACGCTTTTTAGCCTATAAACACCACTTAAACTTATTCTAAAGGGGTTTAAATATACTGAATTCTTCTTTTTAAACTATTTGAATTATTCTCAACTTGCTGAAATGTCTAAAGCAAAAGAACCAAAACAGTCGAAAGAACTGGTACCTTTAGAAGCAGTTGCGAAGATTGTGGAAGCTAAATTTGAAGAGATGCAGGAAAAATTATTCCTAAGGCTTTCGAAGTATGACGATCGTTTGAAATCACTCGAAGAAAAGTTTCTGGAACTTTCACTGGAATCACAAAAACAACAGGCAAGCATTTTGGCTCTCGAAGAAGCCGCTCGTAAGAAAGATCGTATGATTGAAAAGATACAAGAAGAGCAAACCTCGACTTCTCAACAGATGGATCGTTATAAAGTTAAAATTACGGATTTGGAAAATCGCTCTCGAAGGCAAAATCTCCGGTTAATTGGGATCCCGGAAGGATTTGAAAGCGGTGATCTTACCGTTTTCTTCTCTAAATTTCTAGTGGATGTCCTGGGCAAAGAGGTCCTGGACCCCCCCCCCCCCCCCCCAATAATCGATCGAGCACATCGGGTAACAAGATTTTATGCAAGTTCAAGTTCGAAACCGCGGCATATAATTTTGAGGATTCACTATCCTCATATCAAAGATCGCTTGATCCGTCTGGCTCGTAAAAAAGGTATGATTATCCATCAAAATTTCAAGTTTCGTATCTTGGAAGACTATAGCCCAGAAGTATTACGGGCTAGGCTGGCTTTCAGATCGGTTATGTCGAATTTCCACCAGAAAGGCTACAAGCAAGCGCTGTTATTCCCAGCACATCTGAGAGTCGCCCTGGATGATGGAACTGTTCGGCTGTTTAAATCGCCTGCGGATGCTCAAGGTTTCCTGGATCAATGACATTCTATTGGGCTGATCAGTGTAATTTAGCCTATAAATTTGGATCTATTATGGTTTGATATATGGGTCCTTTTTTTTATATGGCTTGCATATACTTTTTATATACGATTAAAGCTTTTTTTCCCTGCTAGGTTTATGCCGATTTTATAGTTTTTCATATTATTAATCTATTTGCGTTGAAAATGACCGATTAGGGTTTCTCTTTTGTTTTTCTTTTTTTTTTAAATAAAAAACGATATACGCTTTCCTTTATACTTTTAACATCTGAATATTAAAACTGAGAAAAAAAATGGCGTTTCTTCTTCCCGACTGACTCCAGTGTTTGGAGCGTCATAACTGTTTTGATGTATTTGAGCGTCATAACTGTTTTGATGTATTTGAAAGTTATTTATTGTTTTAATTCTTTTCTTTTAATTTTTTTGTTTATATACATTTATAACACTAATTTTATATCTTAACTTTTGTAGTATTACCCTTTTTATAATGTGGGTTGTGTGTATTTTCTTAACTCTATTACGTTCGAGTTGCCGTCTTGAGACATGGGGGTAGGTTTAGTATTAGCTTGCTCGCTTGCCTTTTTTGGCTTTTTTCTTGGGGTTTCAAGGGTGGTGGGAGGGGGATTTTTCTTTCTTTTTTTGTTTTTTGCTTGCTTTTTGCTTAGTTTTATTTTTCGGGCGCATATGAAACTACAAAAATGGCTGCAGTGCTATGACTTCCGGTTTCCTTTTGAACTTACTTCCTTCTTCCGGGTTCATGAGTTCACTTTTCTTTCGAACTTATGTATTAACTATAATATATACTGTTATGATGGCTCAGACTATTAATTTCGTTTCTTGGAATACTAATGGTTTAAATCATCCGATCAAACGGAAAAAAGTATTCAATGTATTCCATAGAATGAATGCTAATGTTATCTTTATACAAGAGACTCATGTAAGGAAGATGGATAGTCAGCGCTTGTTTAGGTTCTGGAAGGGCCAACAGTACCACTCAAATGTGCAAGCTAAAGTGAGAGGTGTGTCTATTTTTATAGACTCATCTACTGCTTTTATACATCATGAAACAATTTCAGATCCGCACGGTAGATTTTTGCTTCTTACTGGTTTACTTTGTAATCAAAAAGTTCTTCTAGTTAATGTTTATGCTCCAAATACTGATTGTCCTGAATTTTTTAAATGTTTATTTACATCCTTTCCCAATCTGAATCAATATAGATTGATAATGGGCGGAGATTTTAATTGTTGTTTAAACCCTGTGATGGATAGGTCCAAGCCCATTCAAATTTTGCCGAACAAATCGGCTTCTCTTATTAATTCCTTTATGGTTGATTCAGCTATTTGTGAGATTTGGCGTTTTTTACACCCTAATGACAAAGAGTTTTCATACTTTTCCCATGTCTATCATAGTTATTCAAGAATTGATTACTTTTTCATTGATTAGCATTTACTCACAGATGTCATGGATTGTAAATATGACTCAATTACCATATCTGACCATGCACCTTTGAAGTTATCTATTAAGGTGACGGACTCATATATTAGTACGAAAAGTTGGAGGCTTAATCCTGTTCTTTTGCAGGACTCTGACTTTATTAGCTTTATTAAACAACAAATTGATTTGTTTTTCTCAATAAATTCTACAGCAGAGATCTCTAGTGGAATTTTATGGGATACTTTTAAGGCATATATTCGTGGACAGATTATTTCATATTCTGCTGGAGTTAGGAAACGAACTAATTCCAAAATATTAACATTAGTTGATAAAATTAAGGCAATTGATAAGATCTACTCATTAACTCCTAGTAAAGAACTTTATAAAGAAAGAGTGGAACTCCAAATGGAACATAGTTTACTATTAACCTCCTCGATTGAAAGTCAGTTAATTAAATCGAAGGCTCAATTTTATACATATGGAGATAAGTCAGGTAAACTACTAGCTAATCAATTGAAAATTACTTCAGATAAGCGACAAATTACTAGGATTCGTAAACAAGATGGTACTTTGACGATTGACCATAAAGAGATAAATAAAGCCTTTCAAGATTTTTATAAATCCTTATATCAATCAGAATGTACTAAGGACTCTTCTATTATGAATGACTTTTTAGGGAAATTGAATATTCCAAAAGTAACTGTTGAAGATAACGTATTTTTGGATACACCTATTACCGAGTCTGAAATAGAAAAGGCTATTTTTTTCAATGAACTCGGGTAAAGCTTCAGGTCCAGATGGTTTTTTCCGTAGAATTTTTTAAATCCTTTTCTTCTATACTTTCTCCTTGGCTTTGTAAAATTTTTAAAGATGCATTAAGTATAGGTAAACTACCACAATCTTTTTATGAAGCTTCTATTTCTTTAATTCTTAAAAAAGATAAAGACCCGACTGAATGTGCATCCTATCGTCCTATATCTTTGCTGAATACGGACTTTAAGATTTTTTGTAAAATTTTAGCTATTAGATTAGAAAATATATTACCTCGGATTATTTCTGAGGATCAGACCGGATTTATTAAAAATCGCTATTCATCTTTTAACATTAGAAAATTAATTAATATTGCTTATACCTCTACATCTAAAATCCCTGAATGTATTATCTCTTTGGATGCCGAAAAAGCATTTGATAGAGTCGAATGGTCATATTTATTTAATACATTGCAACATTTTAATTTTGGATCAAAATTTATATCATGGATTAAGTTAATATATCATAAACCTTTAGCTTCGGTTTTTACCAATAATCAAAAATCCCCTTTCTTTCAATTATTTCGCGGTACAAGACAAGGTTGTCCTTTGAGCCCTTTATTATTTGATATTGCTTTAGAACCTTTGGCTATAGCTATTCGTGAATCACCCAATATTTTAGGCATTACCCGTGGAGAGGCGATCTATAAGGTATCATTATATGCGGACGATCTATTATTATATATATCTGATCCTGAAAAATCTATTCCTGCTATTTCTTCTTTACTTGCTCAATTTAGTAATTTTTCTGGTTATAAATTGAATTTTAATAAGAGTGAACTTTTTCCATTAATATGTATATTCCAATTTATAATCATGTACCATATAGAATCGTTACAGATTATTTTACCTATTTAGGTATTAAAATTACTAAAAAACATAAAGATTTGTTTAAAACTAATTTTTTCCCCTTAATAGATCAAATTAAGCAACTTGCTAATAGATGGTCCCCACTTTCTTTGTCTTTGGTAGGCAGAATTAATGCCATTAAGATGATGATATTACCTAAATTTCTATATTTATTTCAAGCATTACCAATTTTTATTCCTAAATCTTTTTTTGATATGGTTGACTCTAAAATATCTTCCTATTTGTGGCAGAACAAAAATCCTAGATTAGGTAAAAAATATTTACAGAAGTCAAAGAGGGAGGGCGGCTTGGCTTTACCAAACCTAAGATTTTACTACTGGGCAGTTAATATACGGTATTTGATATTTTGGACACAAGAATTGACTACAGTAGCTGGCCCACAATGGGTAAATTTGGAATGTAAACCTGTGCAAGATTTCTCATTGATCTCAATCTTAGGATCTTCACTTCCTTTTTCGTTACTCAAAATTAATAAACAGATAACTAATCCCATAGTTAAGTATACATTACGAATCTGGTTTCAATTTCGTAAATCTTTTGGCTTGAATAAGTTTATACTGTCAAGTCCTATAATATCTAATTACTTCTTTCGGCCATCATCTATAGATCAGGCTTTTTTCCTATGGAAAACAAAAGGTATAAAATGTTTTCGTGACCTGTATTTGGATGATAACATTATGTCCTTTGAACAGTTATCTAACAAATACAATTTACCTAAAACCCATTTTTTTAGATACTTACAAATTAGAAATTTTTTATATAATGAATTAAAGTCTTTTTCGAAAGAATGTCCACTGGACATTACAGAGAGAATTCTAACTCTTAATCCTTATCAAAAGGGTTTAGTAGCTATCATTTACAATATGATTATGAAGATACAGCCGGATATATCAGAAAAAATTAAGAAGGAATGGCAGGAAGAATTGCATTGCCCTATATCTACTGAGCAATGGGAAAAAATTTTATTATTGGTAAACTCATCCTCTATTTGTGCTAAACATGCTCTAATACAATTCAAGGTTGTACACAGAGCCCATATGTCTAAAAATAAAATTGCTCGATTTTATTCTTATGTTAATCCAACCTGTGATAGATGTCATTCTGATATTGCTACATTGACTCATATGTTTTGGTCTTGTCCTTCTTTACAAAGCTATTGGAAGGATATTTTTAATATCATTTCAAGAGTTTTAAATATTAATCTTCAACCACATCCTTTTACTGCAATTTTTGGTCTACCTATGATAGATAATATGTGTTTATCTGCTTCTTCTCAGCGAATGATTGCATTTGCTACACTATTGGCTAGAAGATCTATTTTATTGAACTGGAAAGAAATTAATCCTCCAACTGTATTTCAGTGGCTCTCTCAAACCATTTCCTGTTTGAGTTTAGAAAAAATTAGAAGTGTGGTCTTTAACTCCTCAGTTAAATTTGAGGAAACTTGGAGACCATTTATTCAACATTTTCATGTGAGTTAAATGGTCTGATCCTGAACCTTATTGCTACCATCCTGAATTGTATAAATGGAGGTTCGGAGTCATTGGCACTACTGTGTGTACTTAACATTATACAATTGCCCATGTTAGTTGTTTTTTTTTATATATATATTGTTTTTTTTTCTTCTTCTTTTTGGGTTTTTTTTGTGCTTTTTGTCTAAATCCTTCATATTAATATTATAAGTTTGGGAGACTTTTTACATTGATAATATATAATTGATTATTAATGAATCTATTATGTACTCTCAAATGTTTTTTGTACTTATATTTTACTTATGCTATGTTCTTAAAATCAATAAAAAGATTTAAAAAGAAAAGAAAGAAACTTCGCCGTCAGTCGGCTCTGCTGACAGCCACCGGACTGTCACCTTTCTCAAACAATGTTGGTCTAGGGTCGATGTGATTTCGGTCACAGCAAACCAGAAATCCGGGACGTTTCCAATAACGGAATCCCGACTTGAGCGATGGGATGTAAATATTACCCTCATGCAATTATGCATCGGCAGGGAATAGCAGATTATGCCCTCACATACAATTATAACGTAAGTATATTTACTAATTCCAGCTTTAGCGAACAGTTATTAAGAGGAAAAGAAGAAAATTCAAAGGGCCCATTAGCAATTAAACCAGGCTAAATGCGCACAACGTCGGGGCTCATGTCTTCCAAAAGACTGGTGTGTCCTTTACTCATGCCGTCGAGTCACATCACCGTCACCGGTAAAACTTCCCATCTTGGCCTCTTTCGGATCGCGCCTTGCCTCCGGATCGAACCGTATGGCCGTCTCCCCTGATCCTCTCCTCTCCACAGCTCCCGCCAAAAGACCCCGAAACTCAACAGTGTCCCTCTCACAAATTGCTCTCCGCCCAGCTTTCTCTAGAAACTTCTCCCATTCCACCATTCTGAATGAATGACTCATTGGTTGATCATCACCGACACTTATCTTTAACTGAAACTTAAACACTACCAACGGAGCACGCCGCTTCTACAGAAAGCTACAAAATGAAATCTCCTACAGCGCTCGCAGTGGAAATCTTAACTACGGCAATACATATAGCTGGAAAATCTTTGATATGGTTGTTAGGTTTCCTTCCTATTTCATATTTCCCCTTATGCCTTTTTAGTCACGTTCTGGTGATTATTTTCCTAAATTTTTACAATCCTCTAAGTTCCCACCATTTTTTGTTTTGTTATATGACCTCTCATTTGATTTAATGTTGGCTTTGACTTCCCTGTCAGCCATGGTTTCGTCATCAATCCTTCTTCTTATTCGGGACGTGTGGATTTTCGGAATTGCTCCCAGAAACTCCAGACATTTGGTTCCTGCGAATGACCCCTTCCAATCAGCTTTGCCCTGCTCCGCTCTCATGCCCGTGTGATTCCCTTTACTCCACTGTAATACTGAGAGATCTGACTTTCCCTTTTCACTCTCAAATTGCAGGGTGCATTCTGTGGTGTTATTTTTAAAATTCATTTACGGGATATCAGCGTCGCCAGCTAAGCCAGCATTCATTGTCAATTCTAGTATTTTGATCACTGTGTGCGAAGAGTTCCTCCACTGTAAGCTCCCGAAGCAAATCCGGTTCAGTACGCTCTCCCGATCCAGATTAACTGAATCCCCTGTGGGTCAAACACGAGCTGCTCTGAAATACCTTCTCGCAGGTATTCTACAAGTTCTCTCTCTTCAGATCCAACACCAAACTGTTTGTCGCGAACTGCCTACCTTTTGAAATCTTCTTGCTGACAGGATCACGACGCACGGCGTCTGTTTTTAAACCAAATCAGCCTCAGCCCGATC